>NC_081349.1:9779038-9837153 GCF_029784015.1 Lycium ferocissimum | reverse complement strand
AACCCATCACTTCAAATGTCATCTTTCTAAAAGTGACAAGACCTTGACTTGATCGAATTCTTGCTCTGCGTTTAAGAATTAATTGCTCCTATTTTCTCTACACTGACGGACTGTACTAAAATATAGTTAATTAATACATGTATAAATAATAATGTAAGTATAAAATATAAATATTAATGTATAAGATATGAAAATGTATTGCTATAAAATTAAGAAACAATTATTAATTGCACAAAAATAGTAGTATTACGCTGTATATGTGCAAAATAATGATTCTTGAAAAATGATAATAAATTGATAAAATTCCTAAAAAAAGGATAATCATCAATAAATTGTCGAAAAATGTAAAAATGTGTAAAAAATGTATTTCGCGCTCTTTGACGAATCAGGGCCACCCAAAACATTAATTTTAAGCACGTCGAGCCAAAATTAGGTGTCAACACTGAGGCTACTCAACCAGATTGTGCCGGTAACCCGAGTACTTAGCGGGTTCAATATGGCAAGCGAAATCAAAAAGGGTGAAATCTCTTTGCCGGTCAACATTGACGGGACTATACAACAGACGGTGTTCTACGTCATCGAAGGAGACATGAAGTACAATGCTTTACTCGGTAGACCTTGGATCCATAGCATAAGGGCAGTGCCATCAACACTACATCAAACGCTGAAGTTCCCCACTCCAGAGGGGGTAAAGACTATCCGAGGCGAGCAGCCCGCAACAAAAGAAATGTTCGCAGTGGAAGAAACACCCCTTGTTCCAGAGAAACCGGCACATAGGAATGATGAATCGGCCAAAGACAAAAGCCTCAAATAGCAATTAAAGAGCACGGAGCAAAAGGATACGGACCTGACCGGGGAGGAAGATGACTTCGGAGTGCGCAAGTCATTCGTAATACCGGATGACTCGGATGCAACCAAATTCACCGTGGAAGAATTGGAGCAAGTTGTTCTGTTCATGCATCTGCCGGACAGAAAGGTATATCTGGGCACGGGGTTAACCTCGGAGCTCAGAGATAAGTTAATTAAATTTCTTCAAGCTAATGCCGATTGTTTTGCATGGTCCCACATAGATATGACAGGTATACCACCTAAAGTAACAACTCACAAACTCAGCCTCAATGGGAAATTCACTCCGGTTAAGCAGAAGAGGAGACCGATGGCCGAATCAAAACATGCCTTCGTGAAAGAAGAGGTAACGAAGCTTTTGAAAATAGGTTCTATCCGAGAGGTCAAATATCCGGATTGGCTGGCTAACGTCGTCGTGTACCAAAAAAAGGTAACAAGTTTAGAATGTGTATTGACTATAAAGATCTGAACAAAGCATGCCTGAAGGATTCTTTTCCGATGCCTCACATCGATCGAATGATCGACTCGACAGCTGGCATGAGATGTTAAGTTTTCTCGATGCTTACTCCAGGTACAATCAGATCCAGATGCACCTGGAGGATCAAGAGAAACGTCCTTTATTATCCGATACGGGACTTACTCTTATAATGTCATATCATTCGGATTAAAAAATGCTGATGCCACTTATTAACGCCTAGTTAACCGAATGTTCGAAGAACAGATTAGGAAAACTATGGAGGTTTATATCGATGACATGTTGGTTAAGTCCCTGTAAACAGAGGATCATTTAAAGCATTTGCAGGAAACTTTTGATGTGCTTCGCAAATACAACATGAAGCTGAATCCGAAAAAATGCGCATTCGGGGTCCGGTCTGGGAAGTTCTTGGGCTTCATGGTGTCAAACCGGGGAATTGAAATCAACTCGGACAAGATCAAAGCCATTGAGGACATCGAAGTGGTGAACAATGTCAAAGCCGTACAGAGGCTGACCGGAAGGATAGCAGCTCTGAGACGTTTCGTTTCGAGATATTCGGATAAAAGTCACCTTTTTCTTTTCTTTGCTGAGGAAGAAAAATGACTTCGTTTGGATACCGGAGTTCCAAAAGGCTTTGCAGGAACTAAAGTGGTACTTATCGAGCCCGCCCCTGTTGCATACACCGAAGGCAGACGAATAACTATTCCTATACCTCGCGGTGTCTGAGGTAGCCGTAAGCGGTGTTCTTGTCCGGGAGGAAACAGGTATGTAATTCCCTATCTATTAAGTGAGTAGAACTTTGGGAGATGCTGAGACCGGATACCCGCACCTCTAAAAGTTAGCCTTAGCATTGGTAAGTGCCTCGAGGAAGCTAAAACCATACTTTCAGTGCCATCTCATATGTGTAGTGACCACTTACCCGTTAAAAAATATCATGCATAAGCCAGAACGATCGGGTAGGTTGACCAAATGGGTCGTCGAGATCAACGACTATGACATTAAGTACAAAACTAGGACGGCCATTAAATCCCAAGTCTTGGCCGATTTTGTAACGGACTTTACCCTCGGTATGGTGCCCGAGGTAGAAAGGGAACTCTTAATAACTTCTGAAAAGACCTCGGGTATCTGGACCCTTCATACAGACGGGGCGTCCAACTTAAAGGGTACCGGGCTGGGGTTTGTTTTAAAAACTCCCGCAAGAGAAGTCATTAGACAGTCAATCAGGACTGTGAGGTTAACTAACAATGAAGTCGATTATGAGGCTATGATTGCAGGTCTTGAATTGGCTCGGAGTCTTGGAGCAGAAGTGATCGAAGCAAAGTGCGATTCTCTGCTGGTCGTAAACCAGGTGAATGGCATTTTTGAGGTTAAGGACGAGCGGATGCAAAAATACTTAGAAAAAACTCAGGTGATATTGCACCGGTTCAAGGAATGGATCATGCAGCATGTACCCAGG
This sequence comes from Lycium ferocissimum, assembly GCF_029784015.1. NCBI lineage: Eukaryota > Viridiplantae > Streptophyta > Magnoliopsida > Solanales > Solanaceae > Lycium > Lycium ferocissimum. The sequence continues at coordinate 9,834,376 of NC_081349.1, read as the reverse complement.
AACAAAACAATGAAGCAGATGCATTGGCCAATTTAGGCTCTTCGGTCGAAGCAGAAGAATTTAACCCCGGTACCGTAGTTCAATTGATGAACTCGGCAGTGGAAAACGGCCATACCGAGATAAACACAATGGGCCTAACGTGGGATTGGCACAACAAATACATTGACTTCTTGCAAGATGGGAAACTCCCGAGCGACCCAAAGGAATCACGATCGCTCAAGACCAAAGCAGCTCAGTTTTGCTTGGCGGATGGCCAATTATACCGCCAGTCTTTCTTCGGACCTTTGGCCAACTGTTTGGGTCCCGGATAAACCGATTACGTGATGAGGAAAATCCATAAAGGTACCTACGGTAATCACTCCGGTGCGGAAGCCTTGGTTCGAAAAATTATCAGAGCCGGTTATTACTGGAATCGGATGGAGGAGGATGCGAAAAATTTTATCCGAAAATGTGATGGGTGTCAAAGGCACGCCCCGATGATTCATTAACCCGAGGAGTTGTTGGACCCGGTGATATCCCCTTGGCCGTTCATAAAGTGGGGGATGGACATCGTCGGTCCTCTGCCATGGGCACCAAGTAAGGCTCGTTTCATTATGTTTATGGCTGACTACTTCTCAAAATGGGTTGAAGCGTAGGCTTTCGAAAAGATTAGAGAAAAGGAGGTTATTGACTTCATATGGGACCATATTATCTGTCGTTTCGGCACCTCGGCCGAAATAACCTGTGATAACGGCCCTCAATTCATTGGCAATTCATTGGTAGCAAGGTCAACAACTTCCTCGAGGGGTTGAAGATCAAGAAGATAGTATCAACTCCGTATCACCCGAGTGCAAACGGGAAAGCGGAATCCACGAACAAAACAATAATTCAAAATCTAAGTAAAAGACTTGAAACATCGAAACATAAATGGAAGGAAGTGCTACCGGAGGTATTATGGGCTTACAGAATGACGTTAAAGTTGAGCACAGGAGAGATACCATTCTCGTTGGTCTACGGTTCCGAAGCTCTAATTCCCGTAGAAGTTGGTGAACCGAGCCTCCGATTCCAATACGCCACCAACGGGTCAAACGATGAGGCTATAGCCGTAAAACTCGACCTGGCAGACGAACTACACGAAAATAAGTTGGTTCGTTTAGCTGCTCAAAAACAACGAATGGAGAGGTACTACAACCGGAGGGCCAATCTTCGATATTTTTGAGTTGGGGACTTGGTACTTCGAAAAATTACTTTGAATACCAAAAACCCCGATGATGGAAAATTGGGTACGAACTGGGAAAGACCGTACAAGATAACCGAAGTAATGCGGCAAAGGGTCGTACCAACTAAAATCCATAGGTGGGCAACGGCTGCGCAATAACTGAAATGTGGCTCATTTGAAGAAATACTATTGCTAAGGTATGGGCCGTCCCTTGTGATCATCTTTTATTAACCTATCATTTTTTGCAGAAGTGGTATCGAGATAAACCCCGAGGTAGTAGAGTTAGGTCTGAAAACACGTGTTGCACTCTTTTCCTTAGTTCAGTTTTGTCTCGAAGTGGGTTTTCCGATAAGGTTTTTAACGAGGCAACAAGTACAACGTGTTACCTTATGAAAACAAAGCAAAATACCCGAAAGCGGAAGGCTTGCCCTTCGCTGGGGACTCAATAGTGTTTTCCCGATCATACTTCTCGGATAAACACTAAGGGACTATCATACCACATTAAGGCTAGAATGAGTTCAGCTCACCGAAGCAAATGAAGAAACGAAGAAACAAAGCCTACTCCGGAATGGTCTTCGAAATTTATGCTTCTTATTTCTATGTAAACCCGAACCTACTGTGTTAAGTTTCAGTGTAAGGACCAAATGATCAAAACGAATCGTGTCCGGCTAGTATTTGCTGCGGCAAAAACAGAAGGAAACGACTGAAATCCTTATATTATGTACGTACAAACACTTGCAATATAAAGAAGCGCTATGAAAAAATACGTCTCGGACATGTCTTTTTATTAAATACCCTATACCGGGGGCTGTTGTTGAAATTCGACAAAGTCAACAAGGTCACGTTGAACGGAGCCCAAAATCTTTTAACACCCTCGAATGGGGACTGCCATCTCAAAATTTGACAAAAGGTAGGGATTCAGGTATCCGAACCTAATCTATTATAAGTAAATGGTCGGAAAACATTCAAACAATTAAAAAAAAAAAAAAAACCTCAACCCAAAATGCCTAATGTGATTCGGAGACGTACGAATTCACAAAGCATAAATAAGCCCCGCGACTAAACCATTCGATAAAATCCTCGATCAAAAACTGATGTGCCGTGAAACTATGGGATATTCGATGCTAATTTCTTAAGCTTTTGTAACTCTTCAAGCACTTTTATTGTTACTTTTCGTGTGTTTTTGTCATTTTGTAGGAAAAGATATTCGGAAAGCATAACAGAGCAAAATGAAGAAAAATAGGCCAAGGACACACTTTACACAACATGCGAGCCGCATGTCACGCAACGGATCCACAATTCCACCGCATACATGACGGTGCCACTTCGAAGAATAGAGAATGAAAGGTTGCGCAATTTGCGAGATCAACACGTGACTCACATGTTGAACTTGCGAGACAACAGTGTTAACGCAAACCTTGTTCGAAATCTGGGAAGCCTGAAGTCAAGAGCATAACATGCGGCTGCTGAGCATACTTCGCGCCTCGCATGTTTGTCTTGCGACACAACATGCGAGATGCACGTTGCGCACGCAGGGTTGTTTTTGTATAATATTGGTGCTCTATTCAGTTTTATGTGATTTAGAAGTGATCGGAAGAAACTAAGTGAAAATAAAGTTAAAAAGAGGCCAAACTAGACAGTTTTGCAAAAACGGGATAGATTTGCAAAACGGAAACTTTGGGGTTTATTTTGTCATATTTTGACTTAGGAAAGTTGAGGAGCTACAAAAGAGAGACTTGGGGCATATCATTTTCATCTTTGGCCATTTTCATCAAGCTTGGAGAGCTAGGTTTTTGCATCCACACTTGGGGATTGAAGATTTGAAGATCTTGATAAGAAATTTCTTAATCCTTTACTCATTTCTTCTTTTCCTTGCTATGTATTGATTATCTGAGTGTGTAGCTTTCTATTCCATTACTTGAATCCTATTTATGAAAATATTCTCGATTAAAGTTTGGTTTGAAACTCTTGTTTTGCTTATGTATTGAATGATTTTATTCCTAACGAAGTGGGTTATTGTTTCTTTAATTAATATTGTTCTTGAATGTTTCCAAAGGGATTAGCTAACCCTAGGACTTGCCCATTTAATTTGATTTGAGCTCGAGAGAGGAAAATCGATTTGGGAAAGATTAGTTAACAAGGATTTGAGGCATAACCCTCATCTAATGACTTGAGCTCGAGAGAGGAAAGTCACTTGGGATTATATTGATTGTACCTAACATCACACTTTAAGGCTTGAGAAAGCTTAAAGTGAAATTCATTGATTTGGTTGAGAAACTTTCAATGAAATTTAGAAATCATTATCTATTAACATAACCTCATTCTTAGTTGTAAAATTGTAAAATACGTTGGATAGTTACTTGAGTGTAATCTCCTATTATCCATGCTTGTGGCCATTGATCATTTTACTTGCTTTCTAGATTAGTTTACATTTCTGCATTAGTTATAATTTTCTCAAAAAACCAAAATATTATTTATCGTTTGGCTTAGCTTAGTAAGTGAAAGTTCCTTACTTTCTTAATCGCCTAGTATATTGTTCCATGTGGGATCGACCCCGACTCATAGTTGGGTAAATTATATTGCATACGACCGTGTACACTTTCTCTTTGAGGAGTGAATTTGAACGTTATCAAAAACGTACCGAACAGAGTAAAAGCCAATATTCAATGAGTTAAGATAGGCTCAATTCAGACAAAAGAGGTAGCTCTGAACCTTGATTATTCCTTACAAAACAAACGTTTAAGGCAAATATCGTAACATACAACAGCCAAAAGGGAAATATGCATTTCATATATAAACCGAGGCTTTACACTTAGACTTTTACACAAGTCAAAAACAAAAACAAAATGAAGGCTCGTACAGGCCCTAGTCTACCCGGTATGGTTGGAACCGGAGTTCTTAGAAACTGTTTGCTTGGAGTCTGCGGAGTCGGCATCAAGGGCTTTTTTGGCCCTGTCCTCGACTTCTTTGGCTTCAAGTATTCGGGCCTGGATGTCCCCCAACCCTCTTTCAACTTGTTCGAGGGTAGCCCGCCGAGATTTCCAGCGTTCATACTCGATCAAATTCGTAGAACGAGCCTCGACAGCCTCCATATCTTTAAGAGACTCTTCTAGATCGGGCTCGACATTTTTCAATCTAGCCTCTAGCTCAGACTTCATTTCAAGAAGAGCGATTCAAACTTGATTGACCGATTCAAACTCGGTCTGAAGTAGATCATTGGCCGCAGTAGCCTCATCAAGCTTGCTCTTGAGCTCATCACTGACCCGAGCTTGAGTCTCGGCTTTCTCCTCTGCCACTCTCAATTTCTCCTTATCGGTGGCTCTCTCAGATTCAAGCTGTTGAAGTATTTCTGCCACCTTCTCAGCATCAGCTTTGACCGAGTCAAGTTCACCCCGAAGTTGGGCAATAGTGGCCTCGAATTCACCAAGCCTCGAAGCAAAGTTGGCATTGTCTCGGCCAAGGTCGATGTTATCCGCTTCCAGGAGCCGGTTCTTTTCAATCACATCGGCCAACTCGGCCTTTAAACGAAGGTTCTCAGCCTTTGCTGCTTTAAGCTCGGATTGAAGGTTGGGAGGAACAATGACCCGACTTAGCTGGTCTTCTTTCTCCGGCAGGAGGAGTTTGAACTTCTCCGTCTCCCGGCCCTGAGCATCCAGCTGGGCCTTTACGTCATCATCCTCGTGTTGGGCCCGGATAAAGCCTTCATTAACGACCGCAACACTCTGCAGAAGAAGAAGCAAACCAAGATAGGAAATTGATTAACAAGAGTAGAGAATCGCATATTAATATTATGGAAAAGAGAGCATGAAGCTTACCCGGTTGTCTGCATGTATGCCCTCGTTTATAAGGCACTGCCAAGGAAGCCCGACCATTTTTCCTTGTCTGAATCTAAAATGAGAGGCCTTAGATAACTTACAACCTCCACGGGACGGGATAAAAAACTACAGTCCTTAGGGACGGTGACCACGGCCGACCTCGTCCTCCTCGGTTCTACACTTGGGGCTGGGAAAATACCTACAAGGTTGGACCTCGTACCTATTTCAGTGGACCGGCTAGCCGCCCTCGTGGCCCAAGAAATGGGAAGATGGCCAAACCCAGCAGCTTCCCCGGTTGCAGGAGGGATATCCGAGAACATGTCATCGAGGTTATCGGACCTCGAAGCAGGAGCAGAAGGAGAGACCGGAACGGCTCCAGCAGCCCCGGTAGTTGCAGGTACCTCGGATGTGGTAGCTTGGTCGGTGTTGGACAATGGACTGGTAGCCATTATAACCTCGTTATCCGGGACTGGTTCAGTCCTTTGATCAGCTTCAGTGTCCAAGGTCGGGCCAGATCTTCTAGGTCTCTTCACCAAAGGTACCGCTTTGGGCAAGGCATCACCTGAAATGTCAATAAATTCAATGGACCTTAGAGGAATCGAAAAAGGAACATCGTCTTCCCCACTTGTGTTTGGGGTTGGAATGGCAGTTTTTTTCTCAGCTGTGGTGGGGGTTGGAATGGTTGCCACAACGGGTCTCCCCACAATTGTGCGGATCACGATGTCGGGCTCGGGCTCATCCCTTAGGCTTCGAGTATCGCTCCTTGACCTCTTATTTTTCTTCTGAACCTTGGTCGACGGTTTTCTTTGCCTTTTCTCGGTTGCAGCAATAAGCTGGGATGATCCGACCGTATCAAAGTCTGGGCCCGGTGTCGCCGGCTCATCCGTTGGTGTGGATCATGGCTTCACAGATCCTTTGGGTAAGCCTGAACATCAAGATCTAAAGAGTTATAAAAAGAAAGGGTAAAACAAAAGGATGCAGTGAGTACCGGATCAAGCGAAGGTTCTGTGCTGTCCATTGACCACAAGACAATTCTGCCCATGTCCGATCGTCATGTAAGTGTTGGCTAATGATTGCCTCGATGCACTCGGTAAAGCTACGGACAGCGGTAGGTATCCATGCCTCGGCTAAGATATTGAGCAAAGTAAAAAAAAAAAAAATATATATATATATAAGGGAGTAAACTTGGACAAATGTGAGGAAAGACGATTGAGAAACTTACGTCTATTATTCCACTTTTTCGGAAAGGGTATGTAATCAGCCAGAATGATGTATACGATCCTTACCCGGACATAATGTTCCAACCATGCTCGATCTCTATCCTCATCGAGTTTGGAAAGAATCGGGTTCCGGCCTCGTTTGGCGACCTTTATCACGCCCCCTCGGAAGATCCTCGGATAATATAATCGGATGAAGTGTGCCAACGTGAATTCCTTTTTGGCATTATTAGCCAGTAGATGGAGGCAGGCCTCGATCCTCCAGATAATCGGCCCGATTTGGGCTAATCATACATTGTATGTCCGGCACATCACGAGAATAACCGGATCAATTGGGGGGTCGAGTTTGAGTGTGAACGGGTACGTGTAAACGTACAGGAACCTTTCTTTGTAGTTGGTGATGGACTCGTCAGGGCCGGGGGCAAACACTTGTACCGAATGCTTATCCCATCCGTATTCAGCCCGAACTCGAGAAAGGAGGTCCTTTATAATTGACGAAGGGTACCGTCTCACGTCGAAACCCCTATCTGCGATTTGTATTGGCTTCTCAACGGCAAACTCATGATTATAATTGGGTTTGGCTGGTATTATGTCCATGCTAATTGGTTCCACAAAGGTTTTGCCTTTGGATTTAGAAGTAGGCTTGGCACCCGGAGAAGAAACCGAGGGTACGTCCTGGGAAGCAGAGTCGGTGTTGGCTGACATTTTAGCTAAATATGAATTTATGAACAAGTTGGTATGTAAATTTGAAGATTTGAAGATGTAGATGAAGATTTCAAGGCAGGAACAAAATAATGAGTATAAAGATTTGAAGGTTTGAAGACTTGGGTTGAAGATGCTAAGGCTTTGTTGCAAAAATGTTGAAGATTCAAGCAAAAATGAAAAGTTAACCAAAGAAGTTGAAGATCAGAGAAGTGAAAGTGAAAAGTGGAAGTAAAAAATGCAACTTTGGCCCTTACATAGGCGATTCACTGCAGCGGTTACAAAGGTCGGCCAATCGAGAGACGACACGTGTCTGAGAATTAATAGGATGTGACTTGAAGCGACGTGGGTTAAAGCGGTTTCCGAAGTTGGCCATTCGGGGTGAGACATGTGGCCGAAGTCAGAAGGATGTGACATAACGGTTCCCGCCTATTTTGAAGATAAGAACGAGCTTATGAGACCACCGGTTTTGGGACTCTTCCACTTCCCGTCACTCCGATGAAACTACGATCTGGAAAGTGTGGGGACTATCTGTATACGGTAAAAATCGGGTCGATATGTGACCGGTGAGACCGGAGCCGAGGATAAGTCCAAACGAGCACGAGCATGTTCGATCTTTTCTCCACACCGGGGGTGTCGTACCGAATGTAATTGACCCGAGACAAGATAAGCTTGTCCATTGGTCTGGATAGACCGAGCCTAAATCAGCGTGTCCGTTGGTCTAGATAACCGATTGTGAGGTTGCCACGCGTCATGAAACCGTTCCGCCATTTGCGCTGATGACTGTACGGGTGTCAGACCGTACGTATCAACCTTATCTTTTTTAGGGTTTTTTATTCATGAAGGCTTTTTGTATTGTATCTATGGCTCATGAAGCATACCTATAAATAGAGGACATTCCTCCCCTTTTTTAGGCTAGCTTCCTTTTCATATCTCAATATTGTAATCATCAAATATATAAAAGCTTTCTCTCAAAGGTATTGGTCCGGATTTTGTGGTGTTCTTCCTTAGCTTGCTTATCCTTTTAATATTACTTAATATATTTGGCATAAATCATCAATCATAGTGCACATACATATAGCACAAACACGTATACATATAGATCTAACTACAAACAAATCCATTGACACTTCACACCAACCAAATAGATGAAAGTTTATCCACATATCCTATACCTCGCTTACAAATCTAATTATTACCCGAAATTCGGGGTAAACATATATCATAATAATTAATAATTTAAAATATTTAAAAGATATATGAAAAATTTAGGTCAACTTGTCTCGATATCAAACCATTAATTAAATTTGGGACGGAGGGAGTAGTGTTTTTCTAAAAAAGAGAGAAAAACAATTAATAAAGTCGGTGCTCCGAATATCTGAATAGGAGCCCCGTTAACACCCGACCAGTAAATAGATGTCTCCTCTTTTTATATCTCCAATTTTGAGAATAAAATTAAAGTAGTATCTATCTATCTATCTCATTTTAGAAACAAAAATCAATTTCATTTCCCTGCTCTCTCTTCGAAAATGTCGAAATCTCCATGGGGTAATATCGGCGCTTGGGCTGCCGAAGCCGAACTTGCCGAAGCCGAAGAAAAAGAAGCCGAAGCTGCCGCAGCCGCAGCAGCAGCCGCCGCAGCGCCACCACAGAGCTACCCTTCCTTAAAGGAAGCCGCCAAACAGAAGAAGAAAACAAAGATGAGCTTACAACAGTTCACATTAGGGTCCCGACCCGGATCCGGATCCACTAGCCGGTTAACACCTGATGAGATGCTTCGCCTTCCTACTGGCCCGAAAGAACGATCTCCTGAGGAAATGCAATATGGTGGTGGTCGTCTTGGTGGTGGGTTTCCGAACTACGGTGGTGGGACACGTGGCATGGGCGGCCCACCTGGTCCGGGTCGGGTCGGAAGAGATCGTGAAGGTGGTGGGTATGGTGGATTTGATGATGATCGAAGGGGGGGCCCGCCTTCTAGGGATTTTGATCAACCATCTAGAGCTGATGAGGCTGATAATTGGGCTTCTTCTAAGAAATCGTTCCCCCTTGGTTCGGGCCCCGGCCCAGCCCGTTCGAATCGGTATGATTCGTTGGGAAGTGGTGGGATATCTAGGGCTGATGGGGATGACAACTGGGGTGCATCGAAAAAACAGCAGCCCAATGTGGGCCCACCACCACCACAAGGAGGGAGGTCTTGGTTCCCTGATTCGGGCCCGAGGCCTGACACGGAGCGTTGGTCTCGTGAGGGGAATCATGAGAGGCAGAGATTGGTTCTTGATCCGCCTAAGATGGAAGTGGGAAGTGAAAATGTGGTGGTGAAAGGGAATAAGCCGAATCCGTTTGGGGCGGCAAGGCCAAGAGAGGAGGTGTTGGCTGAGAAAGGATTGGATTGGAAGCAACTGGATAAGGAAATCGAGGTGAAGAAGGGAATGGGAAGTAGACCAACGAGTTCGCAATCGAGTAGGCCCGAGAGTTCACATTCGGCCCGTTCTGAAGGCCTAACAGCATTGGATGGTGGTGTTGTTAAACCTAAGCCAAAGGTTAATCCTTTTGGAGATGCAAAGCCTAGGGAAGTTTTGCTTGAGGAAAAAGGTTTAGATTGGAGAAAGATTGATTTGGAGTTGGAGCATCGTCGCGTTGACAGGTTTGGATACTTTTTCCTACAATTTAAATTGGCTGGTTTAATGCAGTTGTAGTGTTGTTTTAATGTTTTTTTTTTCCTGAATTGGTAAACTCAAATGGTCATTGCTTAATGTGGGGTTTTGTTATTTTTCGTGACTTGGTGCTATTATCCATACTGTGCAGTTGAGGTGCAATCTTGGATAGTAACTATAGCAGTGACCACATTGGTATGTTTTTCTTTTTTGGTAAGTAAAAGATTTTATTACCAAAGTGGGAGTATTACAGCATAACATTGAAACTGAAACTGTATACCTTAGCTTCAACAGAACAAGCCAGCAATCTACCAACTAACAATCCTCCCACCTTAAGTACACAGTAGTAATTCAAGGATTTCAGCGTGAGTACACCTCTTGAATGGCATTTTTAGAATCTCCTCAGCATTTCATGTTTCGTTGTGAAAGATTCGTAGGTCTCTCGTTCCAGATATGATAAACACACCCCACCACAGCCATTTTGAATATGCTTGCACTAGCAGATTTACTCTTAATTTTAGCAGTCATCCAATCCAGCTCCTCTTGCAAATCCTAAATTTGTTTTCTGATCCCTTGCTGTAGCAGTATTATACTCCAGATGTAGGCAGAAAATGCACACTCAAATAACAGATAAGAGCACAAGGAGCAAGGTTGACTGATAGTCACACCTCGATTAGCAAGTCTATCTGAATAGCTACTCTCATGATGAAAATCCATTTAGGTGCTCCATAGTTATTACTCCCTCTGTCCCAGTTAATACGGCACTCTTAGCTTTTTAGTCTGTCCCAAAAAGAATGTCACGTTTCTATAAATAGAGATTTCTTAACTTTAAAATTTACCTTATGCCCTTAATAAAATGATTTATGGCCACACAAATTTCTAAGGTTTGGTTTAGACCACAAATTTTAAGCCTTCTTTCTTTCTTAAACTTTGTGCCAAGTCAAATGATGCCACATAAATTGGGATAGAGCCCGTTTGGGGGTAGCTTATAAGCTGAAAAAAATAAGTTGGGGTAGTCCAACTTATTTTTTTCTCCTCCAGGTTTAAGTCACCTAGTAGTTTTTGATACAACTTTTTAATAAAGAGCAACTCCAGATATCACAGCTCATACCCTGCTTCTATGAAGTCCTTCTTTGCCTTGAATTATTTTTTCAACATCCATAAAGCTTGCTTGGGACAAGCTTTCAGATATTGGTATGTTTTCAAACTGTGTTAGTTGCTTTTCTTTTTCGGAGAATGAAGCTAGCTTCAGAGTGGAGAATGCAAGGAAATAAATGTTGGCTTACTACTGGATGAATTATACTTATGGCAAGCCTAAATTCAATAAGTTAGGCCCACATTACATATTTTCCATAACTGCAAGGTATGTGTTTAAATCTTCTTGATCCAATCACCTGCTCTGAATCTTAGGTTCCATGCAATTTATTCAGGGAAGTTCCTATGTCTTTCATGGGGACATGAAATTCTAGATGTTTTCTCAGGAAAAGATAATGCTCAAGGAAAAACTCACATTGTAGTTATTCTAAAAAAATTCCACATTTCAGTTAGTTATAAACAGGCTCAAAAGATGGTTGTCCTATTGCCGTGACCACTGAAAAGCGATTGATGCTATGCAATATTAATGAGGCTCTTCCTGCTGTCAAAAGATTTCTTGGCAGAAGTTCCAAAGTCCTTTCAGTCTGTTCCTTTCATCTAACTCAGCCCCACCTTCCTCTAAGCATTGCTATCTTGTAAGAGTATATGTCACACCATCAATATGTCAGGGAAAATATGATGTCATGGAAACTTAAGTTTACTGTTGTTTTCTTATCCAAAAAATTATTGGGAGCATGACTCCTTAACTGACCTTGTAGATTTCTCTATTCTACCACATATAACCTGCCCTTTCAAATGACAGGAAATATGTGGACGCGGTAAGATAAAGGCATGCTATTTTATAGTAATATCCGTCTATCACTCTATCTTATAAAACACTTGATTGCTTTACGAACTTTTGGTTATAAAAAAATAACACACTTGATTGCATCTTTGTTTTACACCCTCTTACCTTTTTCTTCTCATGTCTCTTTCACCTTAAAGAAAGGAAAAATAGAACAACTATGTTCAAGCCAGCAGCACACCTGGATGTGAATTGTCATTTTGCAATATTTGTTGGAGAATATCATTGTCAAAAAAAAATAAAAAATTGTTGGAGAATGTTGTTACTCATTTTGTGAGTTAAAGAGTTGGCCTGGTTATATATTCTGTTATATTAGAGAGTACTCTTCTGTTCCAATAACAACGAATCACTTCCTCTTTTGGCTGTCCTAGAAAGGTTAGAAGATATTTTCTCCCTTCTTTTGTTCAAACAAATATAACCTAACCTTATTCATTATTTCAAATTTGATGTGATATCTTTTAACTGTTATATTTTTTTACCCGGTACCTGTACTAGTGGGAGGTAGCGGGTACCCCTGGAATTAGTCGAGGTATGCGCAAGCTGGCCTGGACACTACTGTTATTAAAACAGAACTACTACATTTTTCTCACATATCAAACTAACGTCTTTTTTGGGGAAGTCATCAGATTTCTAACTATTATCAGAGCATCTTATCTGTCAAACTTATTTGAACAGTGTGCACTTGATCGCTGCACTGCTGGTCAAATTTATGTGATGGAGTGAGTATTATTTAGTGTCCATAAGAAATATGGTTTCAGTTAGTGAGTGAAATGTCAGCTTCACTCCTAAAAGGATTCTGCAATTGTAGAATAGTAGAGAGAATGAGGGCTGAGATGTCCTTTGTAGATGCTATGAGTGTTCTGCTTGTACCATTTGCCTATGAAACACCCAAGACAAAGAAGAAAACGTTTAATTGCACCCATGTCCTATAAGCAGGAACCTAAATGTATTCTTTCAGCTGTAACCTAATCATGTTAAGTAGACATCTATGTAGAATTTGAAGTACTCTAAGGTACAAGGTTAGGTGATGTTGACCGTATTAAGAAATGCTCAAAATGTAGATGCAACTCTTTTGGTTATTTAAGGCTTATGAAGTTTATCTAATCATGTATTGTAGTCATTCTTTTTTTTTTTTGTAATTCCTTGAGCAAAAACCAGAAAGAAATAGAAAATAAAGAGAGTTTAACCATGTTTCTTTATCTGATCACAAAAAACATTTCAGAGCAGAGACAGAAGAGGAAAAGAATCTGAAAGAAGAATTAGAGAAGCTCAGAAAGGAAGCTACAGAGTGCTCAGAAGAGGACAAGACTAATTTACAGAATGTGATTAATCAGAAAGAGAAGGACTTGGAACTGCTGATCCGTGGTTTGGATGACAAAGTTCGTTTCAGTCAGAAACCCATTCAAAGGCCAGGCTCTGGGTCAGGCAGGGTTGGTGGGCTTTCTGATAGGGGCTTTTCTCAGCCAGCATCTTATGAGGATCGTAGAGCTGGTGATCAGATGGACAGGCCTAGATCACGCGGTGGAGGAGATGCATGGGCAAGGCCAAATGACCAAATGGAGAGGCCTCGATCACGTAGTGGTGTAGATGCGTGGGCCAGGCCAAATGAACAAGTGGAGAGGCCTCGATCACGGGGTGGTGGAGACGGATGGGCAAGGCCAGGTGATGAGAGAAGATCTTTCCAAGGAGGAAGAGGAGGATATTTTGGCAGCCGGGAGTCTGATAGGTAGAACTCTCTCCCTCTCTCTCTCTCTCTCTCTAGACACATACACCAACACATCCCACACTCATTTTTCCTTGCAACTATAAGTTTGTTTTACTTGCTTACTTATTCACATGGCACTTGTGCCTAGTATTTTTATTGACTTGAACTGTTTCTCCGTCTCGGAAAAAATTGCCATGCATGACATTCCAGGAAATCTTTTTAGTCTTCTTCTTCTTCTTTTCTTTAGATTTTATTCTTTTTGCGCCTGTCGAGATATAGGAATGTAGTACTGTTTTAAGTGGCGATTGCAAATTCAAATATTGTACAGCCTATGTAAGAATTTGTTATTCAAGTCTGGATTGATCCAAGAAGACTGTTGGTTTGAAGATATTCCTATTTTCTGTGATAGATAAGCATCCCTTATCACATTGATTCTCCAACCAGATAGTGTTCTGGAGTTTCAACATCTTATGTGGAGTTGTCTTGCTAATAATTTACTTGCAGTAATTGGTTTTCTATGTTTTTGTTCTCTATCAAATCATGTTTCTTTTTATTTCATCTTGAGACTATATCACTGAAGAGTATGAATGTCCTGTTCCAAATTTCTGGTGGGTTGGTGTTGGGGTAAGGTATAGGATAAGTGTAACTTTTGAGTGGGGGAGTGTGATCTCTATTCATAATCGTGATTGGATATTGATCACGAGCCAAACCCTGAGGTAATCTACTATAATGGCGAGATTATAGCATAGCTCCTGTTTGTTTCCATTTAGTGCTATAATTTTTTTCTTATGACCGTCATCAAGAATAAATATTTCTTTTAATGCATCTTTCAGGATTCTTTGTTATTCTGATTATTGGGATTTTTTTTTTTTTTTTGAGCATGTGGAATATTTTCTCTTCCTTTGATTTTTGGGTATAGCATTTGTCTGGAATAGTTTGTGAGTTTTGCAAGGAATTGAAATTACCGTAATATCAAATGATTGATATACCATAGAGAAGGTGTGACCCTAGAATTGTAGCTAATGAATCCCTCTGCCATTCCCTGAGAAACTGTGAAAAGAAAAGGACAGCGCAAAATTAAAAATGCTCATATTGGTGATTTATTCGTTTATTTGCACTATAGAGTGTAGACTGCTTAACATCTATGATTTTGCTGAAAGTAGACACAAGGATGAGCAGTAAGTTCTGAACCTTTGAGAATACAGTGCTTCATATTTTCTCAAACACTGGAATTTCTTTCTGACAATTTCCAGATGTAATGTTTACTCACCTATGCCGGGAAAAAAGTTTCCAGATGATTCCTGCGGGCAAAATATATTCCAGTCTTGTAAGGAACCCCATCATTTGAGTTATGAGTGAATTGAAGTCCCACTAAGGGAAGAAATGATATATGGGACATAATACGAGTTATGGGACATAATACGAGTTACTATGCACTCTAACCATCTTTTTGGTAATGTATGCTAAATAGTGGCAGATTATATTACCCAAGAAGTGGCTTATTTATGTTTTCATGGTTTGCTGCTTTCTATTGCTAAGATTTCCAATGATGCTATTAAATTAATCTGTGCATAATTTGGCAGGACTAGATCCGGGAACAGATGGTGATCTTCAAGTACTGTGGATTCTTTGGCTTCTCTTGCCTGCTTTTTTTGTCCTCTGACAAATTAGAACAGAATAATATATTTCGACTTCCATCTTGTTTGGCTTTTAGTTTTGCTGCAAGGATGATGCTAGAATTACCGAGTGTTGATATGAGCATTTTTGCGGTGTTTAATTGTCTCGTCTCAAAATTGTGCAGAAGTGCATTTTTCCTCCATTTCTCTTTGGAGGCAGTGTTTATTGCACCAAATGACTAATGTAAGGTGCATTTGTGGTCATACTTTTGGTTCTCTTTTTCTCTTATCCTTTTAGTAGGAGATACCTTTTAAAAGCTTTGCTTATTTCGTTAAACAATGGTTCCTGTGTATTCAAATTTTTGTGCTTGATGTTCTATGAGCCATTTAAGCATTTGGATTTAGGTGTTACTTTACGCTGTTCCATTGATGCGTTACTGACTTGTACTGAAATACTGGCTTGTAATCTTTCTTCTTTTTAAACGGGAAGGCGTTTGGAGAACTTTATCTTTATTTTGATGCAAAGGTTATAAATCGGACTCGGTAAGTGCTCAAAGTTGATGTATTTTGATCTTCGCTTGGTTCTTGTTTGGTAAAACTTGTAGTTTATGATTATGTAATGTCATGCAAAGTTAGCATATTATGAGGATGTATTTGTTCTGATAAAATGAGTCCATTGGTTTTTGTAACCTTCCTCGTCATTCGTTGTTATATGGTCCCCAAGTCCTTTAAAGTCACTCTGGCAGCATAGCTGCCACAAATCCTTGCATATTTCCATTCAATAGAGGATTAGATTGTAGGGGAAGGACAATGTTAGTGAGCATCTGTGTTCTTATTCAATTTCATACATAATTATTTACGCAATTAGGCTACTTATAGGGGTAATAGTTATGATAAACATTAACTGGTAACTTAATCATTTTTTTGCGCAGATTGTCCTTCTGGGGTGGTTTTGCCCCTTGAATCGCTGGTCTTTAAGTTGTCCTTTTGCTTGAAAAGGCGGCTGAAAATATCCTGATGTTTTGAGTTCGAACTCTCACTCAGTTTAAAAAAAAAAAAAATTCACAAGGTAAGGTTTTGCAAAAAGTTCTACCTTATGCGGCAGATTTTACCTTAAGGTATAACTAAAAGTCTGTCCCATAAGACACCTTAAGAAAAAGTTCTGCCTTATCGGGTAGATTTTTAGTTATGTTTTAAGGCAAAGTTTGCCCCATAAGGCAGAACTTTTCCTTGAGGCATAACTAAAAGTTTTGCCTTTTCCGCCAGACTTCTAGTTATGTCTTATGGCAAAGTTTGCCGCATACGGTAGAATTTTTTGCAAAGCCTTGTCTTGGGGTTCTTCTTTTTTTTTTTTTTTTTTTTTTTTTTTTTTGGACTAAGCCGGGATTCGAACCCAGAATCTCAGAGGATTTTAGGCGAAGGGCAAACATTAAAGACTAGCAATTTGAGGGGCAAAAACTATAGACCACCCACAACGAAGGGCAATCGTGCAAATTGCCCTAACTTAATAAATTGATTGTAATTTCAATCTTTTCATTTTAATTTGGTAAAAACTAGAAAGATGATATTATTTTATATTGATAAATTCTTTAAACCTTCCATTTTACTTTTAAGGGCAAAGGGCAGAATTTGTCTCTGAACTATGCGAAATGAGATAGATTTGCCCTCTTTAGATAGTCTGGTTAAAATCCTAGCCGAAATTAAAATAGATTAAATTTGCTGTTATTTTCAAACGGCTAAAGCTTAGCACCCGGTGATTACATGCGTTCGCAATTAAGGATTATGTTCTTTTTTAAAAAAAGAAAAGAAAATGGAAGGCAAATTTCACCTTTCTCATAATTCAGGGACAAATTTAAACTTTTTGCATAGTTTAGGGGCAAATTTGATCGTTCTCTCTAATTTTGAGTTTTAAATTTCTTTTTGTTCCTCCTTTCTCTCTCCCCGCTACTACCTTATCACCAATCACCTTTTTCCACCTTTCTCCTTGCCCCTCCCCACCACCGTTGTCATCATCTGCTCTTCCTTTTTTTTTTTCTCTCTCTCGTCCTGCCACCTCATCACCACCTTCACTCTCAGGAGGATATGAGCTAAATAACTTGAACTTGCAACACATAATACTATTCTAATGCAGGTATATAGCCACATCCATAAAAGGAGGAAGGAGAAAGTCGCGGTAGACGTAGTGCCAAAAAGAGAGGGAATTAAAAAAAAATATATTAAAACCTCAAGATGAGGGTGGAAGATCAAATTTGCCATTGAACTATTCGAAAAGTTCAAATTTGCCTTCCATTTTACGAAAATTAATCAAGTGATAAATTTCCGTCGTCTGAAAAGAAGGGCAAATTTTGCCAGTTTTAATAACGACAAGGGAATATTTGACGCGAACTATTAATGGAGGGCAAATTTGTTCTGTTCCGGAAAATTTAGGGGTTAATTTCACCCTTTGCCCAATTCTTAATGACATGATTTTACATGCACAAAAATGTCATGACATGATTTTACATGCACAAAAATGTCATGACATGTACTCCCTCTATCCCAAATTATGTGACACACTTTCCTTTTTGATCTGTCCAATGTCACGTTTATATAATTAAAATTTACTTAAACTTTAGAATTCCCCTTTTACTCTTAATGAGATGTTTTATACCCACACAAATGTCTAAGGTTTGCTTTACATCACAAATTTCAAAAGTCTTACTTTTTTTTTAAACTTTGTGCCGAGTCAAAAATTGTCACATAAATTGAGACGGAAGGAGTATAAGACTGTTAAGTTCCATAAGTTTTTTTTTTCTTCTAAAAAATCATATCCAGTCAAAGGCCTCACATAAATCAAGCGGAGGGAGTAATTATTTGCTGCAATAAGTTAAAATTATGTTGATAGTTTGAGAATGTTTTTCACTATTGTATTGTGTATATGTAACTTGAAACATTTCAGATATTGTGCATGTGGCAATTGCTTGTTTAAAGACAACAGACCGTTATGCCGAAGATTATACAACGATTTAAATTGAGAATGTCGGAGAGCAGGTGAAAATTCCAAAGAGAAAGGACGAAGTTAGATATTTGATTTCTTTGGATTTGTGTGAGTGGATGAATGCCTTTTGGTCCCATGTTCACTAATCACTATGATATAGTATTATGGATCGAGTTAAGTAACCATATTAATATTTAATTTCCAAAATGTCCCTATAATTTCACCAACATATTGATTATGGGAAAATGGAGCTCTCTGGCTCAGTCTGAAACCATCATAAAATGAATATTAATGGATAATCTAGTCGTCTCCAAGTTGTCTTTTCTTACTTGTTCGGTTTCTAGAATGCCACTGATCCCACCGAATTTGCACTGTTACATTAAAACATTTCTCAGATACAATATAAGTTAGCAGAAACTCTCAAAGGCTTCAATCTTTGATACAATTTGTGGAAACACTTCCTTTCTTAGAAAATTGAACAAAACTTTGTGATTCAGAATAAAGTGTATCTAGTCTTATATAATACAATTCTAAAAATATGGAGTGGCTATGCTGTCAGAACATTCCCTTAAGTATGAGGAGTACTGCAGCCTTTGGTGTTACTACAGTTTCTGTTTTATGGGTTTTAATGTTTAAGGATGAATGGGGTGTTATTTTGTCTGATAATGGATCAGGGACTTGTCATTTCCCAGCAATATTCAACTTGGGGGATTCGAATTCCGACACCGGAAGTGTATCGGCGACGTTTGGTCGAATAGTTCCTCCTTATGGTGACACTTTCTTTGGTAAATCTTCTGGCAGGTATTCTGATGGACGCTTGGTTATTGATTTTATAGCTATTTTAATCAAGCTTAACTTGGCTCAACTTAAAATATCTTTCCTCAATTGTCTGCACTTCTAGTTGTATACATTTGTACATGCATTAGTCTGAACCCGTAACTTCCAACACAGAGTATAGATATATAGTATGTAAAAACGTATTAAAATCACAACAAATATTGGATATGAACCCATAATTTTTAAAATTACAATGAGTTCAATACTAAGAATCTTAAAATTTAAATCCTGGATCCGCCTCTGGTATGTTTGGATCAAACTTGGGCGGGTAAGAATTGATCAATGCAATAAACGAGCATGGTTTAACCCGCTCAAAGTTAGCTTTGGTGAAAATGGATCTAGTCAAGAAAGGTCGAACAACGGGTCATAGATCAACCTATCAAAATGATCCAAACTCCCTTCCTTTCTTATTTTGCTTTTTGAATAAGAAAATATGAAAGCTAAAAATTATTAGAATTTACATAATTTTCAATCTCCAAATTTAATTTTGTGTCATCCAGGTTTGGGTTGCATTTGACCCGTTGAATTACACCGTTTGACCTGTTTTGACCCACAGTTTGACGGGTCATTCTCGGTTCAACTCGTTGGGTCAAGTCGACAAAGAAATACTTTTTAACTTGGGTGGGTTAGTAACAATGAGTCGCCTCTAGTCCGATGGCTGTAGCAGTGTGAGATTGAAGCTAACCATTGGGAATGACTGGTTTATCTGGTCTTATAGTTGTTCTGTTGAGTTTAAAGGTATGATTTGTTTTGCAGCTGAAGAGCTGCGGTTTCCTTGCCTTGGTGCATATTTGGATTCTATTGGATCAAATTTCCAGCATGGTGTAAATTTTGCGGCAAGTGGATCGACTATCCAGCGTATGGATGCCAAACTTTGTGCTGCTGGCTTCAATCCTCTTACTTTTGAAGTACAAATTTCGCAAGTTGATCAGTTCAAAACTCGGACTGTGGAACTGCATGACCAAGGTTAGACATTAATCATCGTATCATTTGATTATTACCTCAATAGAGTATGATGGTTCCTTGTGATGCTATGATTAAATGCATGGTTTCCTTCTGATAAACATGTACTTAAAAATGTCTTTTCAGGGACATCAAAAGCAAATTGCCTAAACCTGAGGACTTCTCAACAGCAATCTTCATGATGGATAGCAGGCAGAATGATCTTCATTATGGACTGGCATTAACGACAGAAGAAGAAGTGAAGAAATCTATTCCTAATATGATTGATCAATTCACAGTGGCCGTGGAGGTAAGAAGTTTAGTCATGACGGAAGTTTATCGTTTATGAGTATCTAATATGAAGCTGCAAGATATTTTCCTGCAACCTTTGACATTAAAATATACAGCCTTTCTTTAATGTAATAAAATGTATCAGGTTAGAGTTATTCTTCACAGATGCACTATTGCAATAAACTACAGCCGTACCCCTAACAAAAGAAAAAGTTAGTTGTGAAGGACGTGATTGTGTACAAGAATAGTTATATTTAAAAGCATTTGCTTTTGGCAATATGGTGTTTCTGTCCAATCACCATGTAGACACAATACAGTGTCTTGCTTTGAGAGGTAGCCCCAAATTTCAGTTGCTTTTGGCAATATGGTATCAATAGCACTAGTTGTAGAATCAAGGAATTCTCTCCTACTAAGGTCATAGATATATGGAAATCCTACACAATGCTCTCACTCATCATACAGTGCATCTCTTCCCTTAATTGAAATTTCCGTAATTAGGTTATATCAACCACACTCTTAGGCTTGTGTCTATGAATTTTTTATTGGAAACACCTGAAATATATCCTAGTACAATAGCTTCAACATAAGATCTGTATGAAAGAGTAAAGTAGTTCTTATATAAAATGTTTGTGTTGTGTTGTTTCTTCCTGGAAAATTGGGATTGTTTGGGATTCTGTAGCCACATTATATCTTTTTTTCTCCTTGTCTGTTTCAGCAACTCTATGAGAAAGGTGCTAGAGCTTTTTGGATCCATAATACAGGTCCCATTGGATGTTTGCCTTACTTTGTTGTTAAGTATCCACCAAGTAAAGACAATGCTGATCAAAATGGTTGTGTGAAGTCATATAATGAGGTGGCTCAGGAGTTCAACAAGCAGCTAAAAGATTGTGTATCCAAGTTACGCGACCAACATTAATATGCAGTCCTTATTTATGTCGACCTCACTCAGCTAAATATTCTCTAATTAGCAATGCCAAAGACTACGGTAAGACGCTACTACTTGTCAATTCTAGTTGTAAAGTTATACAGACTTATCTAAATATGGCATATTAATTTGTTTGTATGATCTGTTTTTGTGCATACATGCTTGGAGGATTTCTTGATCCCCTTGGGTGTTGCTGTGGGAGCGGTGTTTATGTTGATTGTGGGAAGAAGGTAATGGCGAATGGTATGGAAACTTTTGGGACTACTTGCAAGAATCCATCAGAGTACATCAGCTGGGATGGCATACATTACACTGAGCTGCAAATTGATGGTTGGTCAACCATATAGTAAATGGTTCGTTCCCGGAACCTCAAGTTTCAATCACTAAAGCATGTACCTGGCCTTCATAATCATAGCATGGACATTGAATACGTAGTCTTCGATTTTCTGGTCTTGCTACAATTTCCTTGCCATTAATTCGTACCTCAACGATAGATAAAGAACCTTACTAAGTAACTTCTAGAGGTGAATGGGTTCAGTTTTGGGGTGCAAGTGTGTAACAGTTGTTCGTTGAGCAGGATTTTGTAGTGTTTCCTGATCTGTTGCTTATTCCAACATAACCTATAGTGATTTTGTTGTGGGATTTCATGTAATTAGAAGCAAAATATGTACACTATATATCAAAGAAGAAGAAACATTAAAAAAAAAAAAATAGAGGAACTTGTCGACGACTTCACTGGGGATCGAACCCAGAATCTCTGGTTTCGTAGACCAGCGCCTTATCCATTGGGCCATGAAGTCAAGTTATGGTTATGAGATACCACATCATATGAAATATCAAATTATTTATTTAATAGCATAACGTAAATATAAAAGGAATACGACCTTATATGAAGATCGTGATGCAGAGTAAGCAAAAGAAAACATACTGTTGCTAACTAGGGTTGTCAATACAGTTCTGGTGATTTTTTTTTTTTTTTTTAAAGGAACATATATATTAATATTTTTGTTACTATATTGTGCATAACGAAATTTAAATTCGTCGATACCGTGTCAATCGTTGGGGTTTCTCTTCATTATTGGTATAGTTCGGTGGATTTTTGAACGTCATCTAATAATCTCAATGTTATTAAAATGTTCGCTTCATTATAAAATAATACTAGTAACAAGGGGTATCAATGAGACGGTTCGGCTAGTTTGTTGTTATTAGCATAAGACGCGATTTATATGACATAGTTTGGATTTAGAGAGTAAAACTTTTTTATTTTGGACGTGCATTCGGACATATTCTTTATGGTGTTTAATAAAAAATTTACATATTAAGAAACTACATAAAAAATACTACAAGTAATAATAACAATTTAAATTATTTAAAGAACATACAAATATATCACCGTCAAAGATTTTCTTGTTTGACTCTTGAAACCGAATTATGTCATATAAATTGGGACGGAAAGAGTACATAGTAAGGTGTCCTTGCTCTAATTTGAAATCCAGTCTCTTTCATTCGTTGATTAATTTTCTTCCTTTAGTCCTAAAGCTGGTTATAAACTTTCGATGTAATACTAATTTACAAGTCAGAATCTCTTAGTAATGTGATCAATCTCATCCGTGTATATTTTTTCCTCAAACCATCTGCTTCAAACTTTAAAATTCTATGTGATTTTAGTTCATTAATCGAAAGAATGGTATAAGAGAGGGTCAAACCATACCCCACGAATTCCATGAGAAGATACAAAGTACAAACATATGCCTCAACATTTCTGTGTTTCTGCGTGTCGCAATAAGGCAATAATTGTGACGCCTAATAAAACAAGCCTTTTAGACAATAAATAATATTACGAGAATTAAAAAATAAATCCTAATAAATACAAACACTCAGATAATTTATTCCATCTGCTTAAGGAAAGGGATCTTAATATTTTTAGTTAGGCTAAAAAAAAAAAAGTTCGCGCGCCTAATCATACCAGTTTGTCGCTGCCTATGCGATGATTATATAATAAAATAATACAGTACTGCATACTGGCTAAATTTTTAAAAATAAAGACTAAAATTACTATTTTTTATTTGTTTGGGCTTCGGTAGGCTACTGTATAGTGTAACAATCCCAAATTCTGATTGACACAGTTATTCAATACCTATCCTAGATAATTAGTCGATTAAAATTGAGGTGCACAAAAATTACTCCAAACACCACTATTATTAGAAGGTAAAAAAAAAAAAAAAAAAAAAAAAAGGAAAGCAGCAAGAGAGGAGTGCAAGACAAATGCCCTTTTCAGAATTCACATGCTACACGGTCCACATGAGGTCCCCTTGAATTCTTCCTTTTCTCAATTCGTCGTTTTTTCATCTTTTTCACTTTCTGCTCGTGCAAATGGTGCGGTACCATTGCTTTTCACACCACCTTTTTTGCTCATTTGCTATTGGCGTTTACGAATGCTATGACTTGATACCAATGTTATGCAAACTTAGCTATGATATGAACCCAGAATTTTAAGAGGGAAAGAGAGTATTCTAAGGAACAATAGCAGTTCCTGAATAAACACTCAGTTGAGAAAGAGAAAAAGATGAACTGAAAATGTAAACACTTTATTGATTCTTAGTTTACATGAATGACTACAACTTTTTCTACATTGCAAGCTATATAGTCGAATCAACAACTAACAAGAATTAGGCGGGAAAAGTTGTCAACAACTAACTTCCCGAAAATCAGGACATGTGCTAAGCACGTGCTTCTAACAGAATTGCCAGCTAGGCTAACTAATTTGTCCAGCTCAGCTCTTACAAAATGAATGGATTAGTGAACTAATTGGATCATAACAATGCCTCCCCCTTAGGACAATCCTTGTCCTCAAGGATTGAAATCTGGGAACCTCAGCTGAAAGTCCTGCAAATCTTCCCATGTACTGTCCTCAATAGCTGCATTCAACCACTTCACCAAGAATTGTGTGGCAGCTTTGCCCCTCTTAGGAGCCATCCTCCTATCTAAAATGGACTCAGGTGCCAACAGAAACCTAGCGTAATCAGAATGAACTACAGGAAGGTGAGTAGAAGAAGAATGGGATCCCAATTTTTTCTTGAGTTAGGAAATATGGAAAGTAGGATGTAGTTTGGAGTGTGGTGGCAAAGCCAAGGCGTATGCAAGAGGTCCTACCTTAGCAATGATCTGGAAGGGACCAAAAAACTTAGCTGATAATTTTTGGAAAGAGTGATCCTTAAGAGACAACTGCCTGTAAGGCTGCAGTTTGACATATACCATATCACCCAATTCATAAGATCTATCAGTCCTCCTTTTGTCAGCCTGAACCTTCATTCTGTTTTGAGCCTTTTCCAACTGAAACTTTAAAGATCTAAGAGTGGCTTTCCTAGCTTGCAAACTCCTATCCGCAGCATCTAGAGCTAAATCAAATGGAATATAAGGCAATAAAGGTGGTAGTTTATGTCCATACACAACTTAATAAGGGGTCAATAGAGTAGAGGTGTGGTAAGAGGTGTTGTACCACCATTATGCTAATGGTCAACATTGAGGCCATTGTTTGGGTTTTTCAAAGGTCATGCACCTGAGATAGCATTCAAGGCATCTGTTTACTACCTTTGTTTGTCCATCAGTTTGGGGGTGTAAGCTATGGAAGTCAATAGTGAAACTTTCTGTAAGCCAAATAGCTCTTTCCAAAATTTACTGGTGAAAACAACATATCTATATGAAACAATGGTCCTTGGCATACGATGGAGCCTGAAAACATTTTACAGAAATACTTGGGCCACTTCCAAAGCAGTATAAGGATGCTTCAAAGCCATGAAGTGTGCTGCTTTACTTAGTCTGTCAACTACAACAAAAATCACCTCTTTGCCTGCAGCTTTAGGCAGACCCTCAATAAAATCCATAGAGATGTCTTGCCAAACTTTATCAGGTATAGGCAAAGGATGTACCAAACCAGATGGTGTCATATTTTCATTCTTGCACCTTTGACAAGTATCACATTCCCTCACAAAAATATAGACATCTTGTTTCATTTTTTTTCCAGAAAAAATCCTGTCTCAACCTCTTTAAAGTTGTAGATATTCCAGAATGACCACCAGTTGCACTTTCATGATAAAAAGCAATGAGTCGCTTTCTGAGAGCTGTGCTGTTTCCCACCATCATCTTCCTTTTCTATTCAAAATATCCCCTTAGAACTTGTAATAAAGTTTATGCTCAGAACCAGTCTGAATCTTCTGCAGTAGTAGTTGTAAGGTGGGATCTTGCAACCAGGACACCTTAACTTCCTTCAGTAAGGAACATATACTCCAGAGATCTTTGCACAATTGAGCTGGTTCTTTCCTCCTAGAAAGAGCATCAGCTACAATGTTTTCTTTGCCTTTTTGTAGATGATATCATAGTCATATCCCAATAACTTGACCAACCACTTCTGCTGGCTAGGTGTGGTGATCCTTTGCTCAAGTAAAAACTTGAGGCTGTGGTGATCTGTTTTGAACTTCTAATCAGACCTGGCTGAACTTGGAATGACATAGATCAAAGGGTCGTTCATTAGCCCTACTAGTCAAATACAGGAAAAAGAGGGATGGATTTCGACCTTGCTTTTTTAGGTCTCAGGTTGGCTTTTGACTTATTTGATCACAAATTTTCTATCTAGTAAGTAAGGCCTCCACTTCTGTATAGCAGTAACAAGGGCCAATAACTCTCTTTCATATACAGACATGGCCTTATTCTTTTGACTGAAATAAGCTATAGGTTTGCCCCCTTGAATCAGCACAACACCAATGCCATCTCCTGAGGCATTAGTCTCCACCACAAACTCCTTAGAAAAATCAGGTAAAGTAAGTATAGGAGCTGAGGTAGTAGCTAACTTCAAATGCTCCACTGCTTTGGTTGCTTTAACATTCCAATGAAAATTACTCTTTTTCAGCAGGTCAGTTTAGGGTCTAGCTATGCTTTCATAGCCTTTGATGAATCTTCTATAGTAGTGTCACGACCTAACCCGCCATGACTGGCACCCAACTAAATCCTAGTGGGCGAACTAACACACAAGATCTCTATTCATTCAAGTCTGATTTTATATTAAGCAATTCAAACGATTATACTCATTCATGCATCAATTAAACTGGGTAAGTCATGCCATAAAATACTAAAACAAGTGCGGAAGTCTAACTATTAAAAGTTTCCCAAAATTCGAAAGTCATCGTACAGGACTCTAAGCCAAAAACACGTCTAAAAACTGAAATCTATCTAATAAATATCCATAATGTCCAGAATGAGAAAAGACATCATAAGTAGGAGATCTTCGGTGGCACGGCATGAGGTTGCTCACCCTAAAATCTGTCAGCAAATATTCTCCACGCTAGATGTGAGGACGAGTAGCGGTCTCTATATCAAAATCTGCACTCAAAAAATGCAGCAAGGTAGTATCAGTACAAACACTATGTACCAGTAAGCATCATAGGCCGACTAAGATTAGTATCATGTATATCATATGAAATCACTAAAATAAACAAGCCAGTCAATCATACACGAATAACAATAAGTCAACCACAGACAAACACCACAAATCACCGAACTGCCAAGAATCACAAACACGTTAACTACAACAGAGATAAAAGCACACTATACCCCCACTCGTCACACACACATGCTATCCGATGTCATAGCCGGTAGTCATGACCTGCAGGGGACCCATGGTGTCCATGTATCACTTATTCCGAAACACTCCTCGGACCGGAGCACAACCTTCGCTCCGGAACGAACCTCAGACGCGGGATATAACAATAAACCTCTAGTTTTCGGAACTAACCTCGGACTACGAGCCCATAATCTAGGCCACATATGTGCCATGTCATACCTTTTATAGAACAGTGTTTCTTACCTCCTCAATATCCATATTCACATTATCATTTCATGTCACACTACCCTCGAGAAGACTATATTAACTTCTCATTAAAATACAACCACTGCAGATTGAATCACACAGGAATAATGGCATGAAGCCTACACAACATTCAATCACAACACATAGGAGCTCAACCATACAATATCATGTAATGAATACTAGACATGCTTTCTCCTAATGAAATCACGAACATACATTCAACTAACCAAAAGTCTAACTCAAGTAAACCGTAACCTACCTCAAAGCAGAGCTGGAACAATGCAAGTCACTCTGCTACAGCCTTTTGGAACAATGCAAGTCACTCTGCTACAGCCTTTACTTTCCTCAAAGCCTCAGAACGCTCAAAGTCTAGAAATAGAGAGCTCAATGAGTCATAATACTCAATCACAAGTTCCAACGCAAAAATACCCTTCCCTTACCCCATTCCAAGGGTTGGATGATTTTCTAGGTGATAAACAACCTATTTAGGCCCTTAGCGATCATTAATAATCAATTTATAACCACATTCTATCAATATTCCCATTACAAGCAGTTTTCTATGGCAAGATACCATTTTTATAGAACCCTAGGTCTCCAATCACTTAGTTTATGTCTCTAAATGTTCAATTTATGACAAATAGCAACTAACTAACGCACTTAGATGATAACTAAGCGATAATAATCATAACCCATCAAGTTTAGAAGTTTCATTAATACTCCAGGGTTTCTAATTCAATTTCACCGTTAAAGACCCATGAGGATAATTATAATCATGAAGGGGAAAGGAATGATAGAATGGAAGCAATAGAACTTACCTCAAAAGATTGTCTTGCCCTAGCTTGAAAATTCTCTCTAAGTGTTTGTTGGGAAGTGTGTTGGAGTGTTATGAATTAGAAAATAAAACTAAGGCATTTAAAACCCGCATTCTGCCTCCCGCCGATCGCTGCGGCGGTCGCTACGCCGCTGCAGTGGTCCTACTATAGGGGTCAAGTGACCGCTATAGCGGTCCCCAACTTTCTCATCTGATCGCTATGGCGGTCGTTTCACCGCTATAGCGGTACCTCCATAGCGGTCCACCTTCCGCCACAGCGGCCACTAAAGAAATGGTTGGCCGCTGGAAGCGGTCGAGGCACCGCTACAGCGGTACCGCCGCAGCGGTAATCCCACCGCTGTAGAGGTCCATTTTGGGCAGTGAGGTCGTTTTCTGTCCAGTTTTTCCCCCTATCACCCCACATTTCATCCAAGGCCTTAAAACACAAAACGAAACATGCATACATATAAAAAGATGCCCTACGAATCCACCCGCGGCCTCGGAATTCCTAATGGAGTCCTAAATTTTCATAACGACCGGAAGGGTCGTTACAAGTACCCAGTAAGACCTAAGAATCCCCTAAGACTCTTTAGGGTAGTTGGTAAGGGACAGCTCAAAAAAACAGACATCTTCTGCTTATCCATTGCTACACCATGAATAGAAATGACATGGCCCAAATAATCAATTTGAGTGACCCCAAAAGCACACTTGCTCTTCTTCACAAATAGTTGATTGGTTCTCAACACTTTGAAAGCTTCTTCCAAATACAGTAAATGATCCTTCCAGTTAGTGCTATAGATGAGAATATCATAAAAAAAGACAAGAATGAACTTTCTGAGAAACCAATGGAAAATCTGGTTAATCAGACTTTGAAAAGTAGAGGGGCTATTAGTTAAGCCAAAAGGTATGACTAAGAACTCATAGTGCCCATGGTGAGTTCTAAAAGCAGTCTTGAGAATATCCTCCTCAAACATCCTGATTTGATGGTATCCAGACCTCAAATCCAGCATGGAAAAGAGCATGGCACCATGCAACTCATCTACAATTCTTCTATCACAGGGATAAGAAATTTGTCCTTGACTGTGCTGCTATCTAATTTCATGAAATCTACACACATCCTCCATGATCCATTTTTTTTCTTTACTATGAAAATTGAGGAAGAATAGAGGTTGGTACCGTTCTTTATAACTCCAGATGCCAGTAGTTCATCAACCATTTTTTCTATCTCATCTTTCTGCACCACAGGATACCTGTAAGGCCTTATGTTGACTGGAGGATTTCCTTCCGTCAAAATAATTTTGTGATCATGTTGTCTGCATGGTGGCAACTCATGAGGTGTAGTAAATAAGTCCTCATAGTTGCTCAAGATGTTCTGCAACTCATCAGGATCTGCAGCAGTCTCTTGCTTAACCTCCATAGATTACAGATTAGTACCCTCATCCTGTGAAGATTCCTTCAGTACTCCGACTGAGATCATACATAACTCAGCTGGCTTGGCAAGCAACTTATCTATTTGTGCTTGATGTATCATTTTGACGTTGTGTGGTTGAATACCCCCTAAGTGACACTTTCTGCCCCATAACGGTGAATTCTATCTTTAGTTGTCTGAAATTCCACATAATATTCCCTAGTGTTATTAGCCATTGTATACCTAACACCCTGTTACATCCTCCAATAGGTAATACCAACATGTCTGACTCAAACATCACACTTTGCATTCTCTAACTGAACCCCTTGCACACATGATTGCTATTAACCTTGTTCCCATCAGCTACAGATGACAAAAGGGTTGATGCTTGACAAGCATATTTCGGTTCAGACTGAAAAAATTGAAATTAATTTCAGTTTCAGTTTATTCAGTCCAGTCCGGTTTAAATTTATAAGATTTCAACAATTTGGTTCGATTTTTGGTGTACAAAAAATTTAATTTGGTTAAAGTGAAAAAACGAATTTTAACAAGCCACTTTTTTATATTGGGCTTCTGCCCATAAATAATAAACTACAGAGGCCTAAAATATCTAACCAAATTATTGAAACCCTGTCTAATATCTATCCAAGCAAAAATAATTACTTCACAGTCAAAACTCAAAACATCAAAACATTGTACGCACTATGCTCTCTTCCTTCTTCGGCTAGGGTTCTTCCATCTTGTCATCTTCAACTTGCTCTCTTCCTTCTTCGGTTAGAGTTCTTAAGTAAGCTTCGTTTTTGCTTTTTCGTTTGGAATTTTTAAAATACAGGACATTTAATCAAAAGGGTTTGAGATGCATTTTGTTCATGATCTTGAATCATTTTGTTTGTCCATGTTGATATTTCAGTAGTACTTAGCTTTTTATACCCTATTGATTGCATAAACAAGATTAGTGAATAAAAAAATTCATCTCTCATTATTGAAACAGAGGCACCTGATATATTCCTTTTGCTTTTTTAGTTATTTCCATGCATTTAATGTGATTATTTTAAGTGGGGTTTGTTTATTTTTTTTATTTTTGAGTACAAAGAATGGATCTTTTTTGATCAGTGGTGCCTTTGGTTCTTGTTTATACAAGGTTATTTTCCTTTTTCCCTTTTCTTTTATTCCTTTTGTTGCATTTGCATGCATTTTGTTCATAATTCTTGAACCATTTGTTTGTCCATGTTGGAGTTTTAGTAGTTGCTTTTTGTGTTGTGGCCTGTGAAAAAGTACTATTTTTCGATTTCCACTAGAACTTAACAGTTTATAACTTAAGTTCTTATAGAATTTAAGTTACTGTTATAACTTAAGAGTTAAGAGTACTACTTTTTCATTTCCACAAGAACTTAACAACAATTTGTAACTTATGTTTATATAGAATTTAACAGTTTATAACTTAAGTTTATATCTTCTGATTGTGTTTACTGCCCAGTTATATTCACTTATTCAGTGTAGCCATGCTCAACATTTAAATGTTCTATTCTTCTTGTTTGTTTTCATAGATGGCAAATAATGAAAGTAGGCTAAGTGAATGTGGGGATTCAAATGAAAACATACCTAACACATTATGTCCAAGTCCAGTTGAATCTGAATCTGAATCTGAATTTGAAGTTGAAGCTTCGAAAAAAAGAAAAGTCATGGAACCTAGAGCTGGTTGTTGGAAGCATTTTGAAAGGGTAGTTGTCGATGGAGCTCATAGAGCAAAATGTAACTATTGTGGGAAAACTTATGCCGCTGTGACAAAAAATAATGGTACTACATCAATGAATAACCATTTGAAGAAGTGTCCTAATCTTCCCCGCCCCGTAGAAGATAGTCAAACACACATAGGTTTTCTGCCTTCTTCAACGGGGGCAGAGGAAGGGGTGATTAGCAATTGGAGATTTGACCAAGAAAAAAGTAGGAGCTTTAGCTAAAATGATAATTATTGATGAGTTGCCATTTAATTTTGTTTAAAAAGGAAGGTTTTAAAAGTTTTATGGTGGTCACGTACTGTGCCACGATTCCAGATTCCTTCTCCTTGGACCTTGACAAGAGATTGTTTTGATCTCTATAGTGAAGAAAGTCAAAAGTTGAAGAAGATTTTCAAAGAAGCACGTCCAAAAATTTATCTTACGATAGATACTTGGACATCTATACAAAGAACCAACTACATGTGTCTAACTGCCCATGTCACGACCCAATTTCGCTAAGTCATGAGGGCACCTACCTTTTTCACCTCGGTAGGCGAACCCTTAACTCAACATTCACAAATAATAGAAAAATAGCAGAAGAAAGTAAATAACGTAAGTCTCACGATCATAATATAAATAAGTGCGAAAGTAAAAGAAATCCACCCCGGTATCTAGTCTGGTCATACAAGAGCATCTAATCCAAATACTACAGGTCTGAATAATAATACACAAATAGTCTCAGAATGGAAAGCAAGACATAAATAATAAGAAGAGTCTTCGGGCAGCGAACGTCCTCATGCTCACCCTGAAAAGATTCGAATCAACAATCGTCGAATATCAGCCACGAGGGGTAGAAATGGATCCAACCTAGTACTCTGCATTCATAAAAGAATGCAGCAAGTGCAGGTCAGTACAAACAACAATTACTGGTAGGTATCATAGGCCGATTAAGACTAGCTAACGTATATAAAAATAACAAAGGAAGATAAACACGTAAAACAACAAGGTACAAGTCAACACGAATCCATATCTACGATACAAACCATCACCTATGTTATAACATCTAAACCCAACTGTGCCAAGTCTCAGTATAACTAATCCGAACCGGTACATCACAATCATATCACAACAAGTCATCACCTATGTTATAGCATCTAAACCCAACTGTGCCAAGTCTCAGTATAACCATTCTGAACCAGTATATCACAACCACATCACAGGGAACCAAAAAGTACAATGCAATGCAATAATGTATGTATGATGAATGCAATGCATATGCACCGTAAACATGCACTCCGACCAATGGAACATCACATCTCGGCAGCACAACCTATAGGGGACCCGCAAAGTCCATGCACCACTAGTCCCGGCAATGACCTCGGTGACGAGCACTCTCTCGATCCTGGCAAGAGACCTCGAGCATCGAGCACTCATTCGTTCCTGAAAGAGACCTCGAGAAACTTACACTCATTCCGTTCCGGTAAATGACCTCGGATCACGAACTCTCATCTCTCTTTTACGCTCTCCGGCAAAGACCTCGGAGGCTACACTCTCTCACTTATCATCATCAGTACCATAACAATGCAATATCAATTTATCATGAAAATGAGTATGAATACGATGCAATGTAATATCAACAATCAATTCAATCCCAAACAATACCACACATGGCACACAAGCAATATCGATTACTAGGCTACACAATAAGCTACAATGGAATCACAATTCTCATCTCAATATCAAACCAGGTAAAGTACCGCAATATGATAGTCGTGATATATCACTAATCACCAATACCCGATGTCTCAACGTGGCAACGCGCCAATAAGTAAGTAGAACAAGATAAGTCAACAACGCAAAGGGGTGGCTAGCCCTCAAATCATACAACAAGGCCCAACCTAAGACAATATCCAACCCAACTTCATACCTGAAGGTTTACATACATTCTCCGACAATATAATCTAAACATACACTTCGCTAATCGAAGTCTCACCATAAGGTAAACCGTAACCTACCGGGAAAGCCGAACAATAAAGTCTCCAATAGTCAAACCTTGTCTTTCCCTTCCTTTGAGCCTTTGAGATAATAGAAGTCTAGTCATATCCGAATTATGAAATTAGAATCAAGAAAAAACATCATTCAAACACTTACTTCTATTCAAGACCCATATCCCAACCCATGAAATGGGGTTTATGAACTAGAAAGATGGAATAAGAAATCTATAAGTCTCAACATGAAATTAATGCTGTAGGTGATCAATTCCCATCAATTATAAGCTAGAAGAACTGACAAATCACTTAATTTTGGATTCTAGGAGAAACCCTCAAAATTTAGGTATAAACATTAACTTCCAATTTCATAAATTAGCCACTAATTAGGAAGGAATCATGCAATAATATATTTTAATCATCATTTCCATGCTTAATGACGCTAATCCAAGATTTAATAGCCTAGAATGAAGAAACCACAAAACCCTCTTTCAGTTCACCATTTCTTAACGAAACTAGCATGATTAATGGAACAAGGAATGGAAAGCAAGGTGAAATAACTTACCACAATTAATTTCCCCCAAGAAATGCCTTAAAATGCTCCCAATATCTCTATTTTCGGAGTGGTATTGCATGAAGGACTTATGGCTTTTAACACACATTTAATGAATCTAAATACTCATCGCCTGCTTCCGCGCCCTCTCCAGCGCTTCAGCTGCAGCGCTTCCATGGTCCCATGACCGCTTCGGCTGTCCTGTCCAAATACATAAGTCGCTACAGCGGTAGGTTAACCGCTAAAGTGGTACCACTGTCGTGGCCCTGGTGCCACCGTCGCGGCCCTGGTGCCGCCATAGCGGCACCAGACACCAGAAACTCCCAAGTTCTCACTAATTTCATCCCAAATCCCGACTATCACCCAAGACCATCTACTCACAAACCATATATGTAGACATACGTAAAAACACTCTACGAACGCACTCGTGGCTTCAGAATTTCCAACGGAAGTCTCGTTGACCGAGTTAACCCCTGAAACCTCAAAACCAACTTCCCAACCCAAGTCCCAAAATGCACCCGAGTGCATTGAGAACTGAACTGAATATACACACAAGTTCTAAAAAGCCATCTGGACCTCTTAAAATCTAAGAATTCTTGAAAAAGGTCCGTTTCCCTAAAGGTCAACTTGAGTCAATTCTTTTTCGCTTTAAGCCCAAATTTCCCACAAAGTCACCAAAATCAAATCCAAAGACCTCGAGAAGCGTGTCAACGATCCCCTCGGGTCAAATGCGATCTAAACAAGCTCAGAGAAGAGTCAAAAGTAGCGAAAAGTCTATAACGACCAAACGGGTCATTACAGCTCACTTTATTGATAGAAAGTGGACACTGAATAAAAGAATCATAATTTTTTATCTTATTTGTTACATCCCGTATTTTCGTGCGTTAAGTTGCATCGTAGGCTAGTCACATAAGCTCAAAGGACAGGATTATGTTTGAAGTTATAAGTGTTTATGTTATGTTCAACAAGTGATAAGTAAGTGTCGTGAAGGTTGGAGGTTAAACGAATCGGTAAAAAATAAAACAAGTTTTGTCAAGTTTGGGATGTTGAACAAGTTATACAGACTGTATGGAGTTTTGATCATATCCAAGTATGCAAATAAAGAAATCGGTGTATAAAAGTTTGAGGTCTCGAAATAATTTCCGTGGATGAACAGTAACGCAGATGAACAGTACGCGGTGAATAGTAAGGGGTGAATAGCACGCGGATGAACAGTAACTCGGTGTGAACAGTAAAAATCAGAAAATTTAAAAACAAAAATCTGATTTTTTTTTCACTCATTGTTTCTACCACCTTCTCTCCCTAAACCTCTCCAAACCCTTTCCTAACCTATCTCCAAGGTTCCGAAGACAAATCAAAGGGAAAACAATCCAATCATTCATCAAAGTGTTGGAAACCCCAAAGAACAATAAGTCTATGATGTCGTTATGCTATTAAGGATTGTTGTGATTCGAACCACTTCTGGATTATGAGTCTTAGCTACTTCTTAAGGTATGTATAACATGTTATTGGTTGTGCTTAAGATTAATTCCAGGAGGGTGAAGTCGTTTGAAGCAAAACATCACAAGATAGCATTGAAATAGCCTACGATATAGCTATTGTTTCGTTGGGCTGTTTTGAGGTGATAAATATGATTTGTGATGGCTGGAAATTATGGAATACAACATGATTGTGATATGGTCGTTGTTATTTGTATATATATGATTATCAAGTGAATTGGTGAAAGGTATGAATCTTCCTTATTAGTATTGATTTAAGCTTATTTACGAAGGGAAAGTTACTAAATGAGCGTATAATGAATTATACGGGTCGAGAAATTGGGTAAAATATCGTGTGGGATGTTTATAGAATATTTTGGTATTTATAATATTTTTGTTGATGTTGGTATTATTGTTGGTTGCTGGATTGTTATTTCAGGCTAGGTATATGAACAGGGGAGATGCTGCCCGAATTTCGGCAGAATATAAAAGGATTTTGATTAAAGTTTTGAGACAAGTGTATGATGACGATCCTAACAATAGTATGAATGGTTTTATATGTAGATTGCGAGTCAGGAGATAAGTTGGAAAGTCAAGAAGCAAGATTCCAAGTATGTTAAGGCTAGTCCCTTTCTTTCAAAGGCATGATTCTTGAACTAGGATTCCGTCTATATTTCTATGTCGTTCTTATTCCCAAAAGTAAGAATTCAAGATTTCCAAAGCTCTTATGATGTTAAATGAAAAATGTTCCATAATGATTGTGACGATGATGATGATGATTCTATTCTAGAAATTTCGAGGCTATGATTTGAGAGCATTATGAGATTATTGAGCCACTCCATGAATTCCTTGGTCTTACATATTGTTGATGGTCTCACCTCATGTTACTCGTTCCTTCGAGGTGAGATATAGCGAAGATAATAATTCTATTTTCAATGCCATCTAAGTTCATGATTCTCGAGACTCCTATGATATCGTTGACTTCACCTTAAGATAGTTGATCTTCTAAGGAAGGATATAGTGATAATGATAATGCTAATGATGATGTTGATTTCATTTATGTATTTTTTTATGTTTATATATCTATGTATGTATGCATTGCACTCCCTTTGATCAGTTGAGGATAACACCGAGTCTCGAAAGGGCCGGGTACGGATAACACCGAGTCCCAAAATAGCCGGGCATACGGATAACACCGAGTCCGTAAGGGCGGGCACGGATGACTCCCGAGTCCGAAAGGGCGGGTACGGATGACACCGAGTCTCGAAAGATTGGGTACGGATGACACCGAGTCCCGACAGGGCCGGGTACGGATATGACAGATGTATGTATAGTAAGTGTATGTGAATGCATATGTATGTATGTTGAGTATGGATGTGTATGAAATGTTTTCCTATAGACGAGTAGTTTACATAACAGAGATCTTAAGAAGAGTACGAGGTGCAAATAGACGAGACGAGGATCTTCCATCGTAGGTTGCCTTCAGGTACTGGTCTTGAGTGGTGGCTCCACTTCTTCCTGGAGCATTATCGAGTTTGAGTCTATATATATATATATATATATATATATATATATGAATTGTGTTTAGGTACGTCGGGGGCCCTGTCCACTTGTATACCTCGGTACCATATTCATAGAGGCTTTGCGGAGACGGTTCACCCGTATGTACGACTTAGTCATAGTGTGACAGTATTAATTTTGGCATCATGGGTCTATTGTACATATACTTATGCAAGATATTATGTTCGTATTTAGCCTCTTGATCTTATTGTTGCCATTCGAGACATAGAGAATGTGAGTTGTAAGTTGGTTCACTCAGTTTTCGCAAGGTACCGAGTGCCAATCATGCCTTACCTAGGGTAGGGTGTGACAAAGTGGTATCGACGGTTTCGTCATTACTAGGGTTGTACGCAAGCCGTGTCAATGAGTCTCCGTTTATGGGTGTGAAGCGGCCACACTTATAAACGAGGAGGGCATAAGGCATTTAGGAATAATTAACCTTATTTTCTCATCTTAGATCGTGCGATGAGAGCCAAGTCATAGGAAATGAAATTTCTTATACTAACCCTTGATTTCAGCGGAAGAGTGATGTTGACAAAGGAAGTGGATGATGATATTGGGATTACAGAGGTAAGTCACTTTGCTGAAACTACGTCATCAAAATGTGCATCTTCTATGAGAATGAATTGGTCATAATCAAGATAAGTGATTATATAGTAAACGGGGAGTTTGTTACATGTATAATTTAATGATAAGTTCAAATTTAAGATTGCGGACGACGAAGTTGAAGGAATCGATGCAGGTAAGTAATGGTAAAAAGGATTATAAGTCAGATATGGTAAGAATGTTGCAAGTATTATTGAAATGTATAGCCAATGAATGGAAGAGAAAGTGACCAGGGAAATATAAAAGAACAATTGATAAAAGTTCAAGTATATTTCGAGTTGCGACGCATGAGGTAAGTTTCATCATCTTTGCATTTTACATTCGATATTGAGGCTGCGAGGCATTGCATGTATTTTCGGGCTGCGTACGATGTTTGGATAGTAATAAATACGGGGAAACTTCTGTCAAAATTTTCCTAAAATTTAAGGACGAGGACCAAAGATTTGCGAGATAGCAAAGGTTATACGTCTATGATTGCTACAGATTGATTAAAGGCAAAGTATAGGACAAGTTGATATGGATGATAAAATAAAGATGACGCTACAAGTGGACATCGGGCGTTAGTTATTGGAATCAAAAGTACTATTCCGGTTGGACAGATAGTTGGGCACATCACTATTTCGAGTATCCCCATAAATTTCAATCGAGAATGGCAATGAAATACAACACCATAAGGTAAAACCTTTAAGGGGGAAGCAAGTAAGCTTGAGTACGAGCACAAGGGATGACTAAGGTATTGGAGGAATTATAACACCCGACAATGGGGCAATCGAAAAGTAATAGGGAGCTATGAAGAAAGATGAGCTAAGGAAATGAAAGGAGAAGCCATGAAAGTAGACGGAGATAAGATCACAAGAAAAGGATTCAAGGATATAAATAGAAGAGACGAGCATTTAAGGAATTAAGAGATCTGCTTGACTAATAAACCGAAACAACAGATAAGTGCGTTAGACTTATCAAGTGAGAGTCGGGCAAAGGTCAAAAGCGAAGGGAGAACCCCAAAGGAAATGATCAAAGGATATTGCGTTTGGTCGAAACAAGCTGGTGACAATGAACCCTCGTGGAACAAGCAAAATAATGGCTTCCCTTAAAAAAGAGGGGAGGAATGGAGGTTACAGACAAAGAAAGAACAAATTCAGTTCAAAGAACAAATTCAGTTCTAAGTTGGGTTATAATATTCCCAAGTTCAAATGGGGGAAATGTATTGGCTCAAAAGAGCCAAATTTCGAGATGAACAATATATCAAGAACGCGCTAAAGAAAAGTGAGAATGGACTAAATACAAGTATATTATGAGACAAATGTGAAAAAGGAAGCATGACAAGATGATGAAGGTTTAGCGAATCAAGGAGAATAAGTTTCGCCAATGCGACACGTTGTATTCCGGACTATGAATCGAATCACTCGCACCAAAGAAATTTCGGGTACACTTAGATATGCGGTAAAGTACTCCGGGGGTAGCGAAGGAGTGAGAAAGGCCGCAAGTGACTAGGGATAAGTATAAAGGACAATCGGGATTACTAAAAAGAACTTGTAGCACTAGAAGAGATGAAGGCTTTAAAAAGAGGAATAACTATGATGCTTACTATGGTATATTGGAATAACTATGATGCTTACTATGGTATGATCACCCAGTAAAAGGAGACTACAAAGCAGTAGCGAGAAAGACAAAACGATGAAGTCGTAGAAAATAGATGCAATAGTGCATCGATTACGATAGTATTAAAGGAAGAAGATCATTGAAGGAGGATTCAAGATATTCAGTGTAAGTATACGAATTACCGATAGCTAGACTTAGCATAAGGACCCTTATTAAAAGAAAAAAGAAAAGAGTGAATCGAGTAAAGCGTAGGGTGAAAGGAAATTTCGGTGTTATATCAACTAGAAAATAAAATACTGCAATGATCGACCCAGTCGCTATAGAAGGGAACGCAAGGGATGACGATGCTACGAGTTCAAAAGAATGGGTACTGAAAAAAAAAGTATTAGCGGTGGAATTATGTCCTAATGGCATTACAGTTTATACAAGAGAAGACGAGAAAAGCGACAGGTGATAAAGGTTATAGAATTGTCTATGGTAAGATGTGATAACTAAGAAGCAAATAAGGAAGAGAGAAAGAGTACGACAAGATAAGTCAAGAGAGATAATAAGAAGGACATGGTAAACATACGAGATATCTAGAACAAAGTGATGATATCGCGAGAAAAGGAAGGTTTTAAACAAGAATGGAAGAGTTGATAGTGACTTTGACGTAAGTTTTGTCTTATTTTAACATTCGAGGACGAATGTTCCAAAGGGGGGAAGGATGTTACATCCCGTATTTTCGTGTGTTAAGTTGCATCGTAGGTTAGTCACATAAGGTCAAAGGACAGGATTATGTTTGAAGTTATAAGTGTTTATGTTATGTTCAACAAGTGATAAGTAAGTGTCGTGAAGGTTGGAGGTTAAACGAATCGGAAAAAAATAAAACAAGTTTTGTCAAGTTTGGGATGTTGAACAAGTTATACAGGCTGTATGGAGTTTTGGTCATATCCAAGTATGCAAATAAAGATATCGGTGTATAAAAGTTTGAGGTCTCGAAATAATTTCCGCGGATGAACAGTACACGGTGAACAGTAACTCGGTGTGAACAGTGAAAATCAGAAAATTTAAAAACAAAAATTTGATTTTTTTCACTCATGTTTTCTACAACCTTGTCTCCCTAAACCTCTCCAAACCCTTTCCTAACCTATCTCCAAGGTTCCGAAGACAAATCAAAGGGAAAACAATCCAACCATTCATCAAAGTGTTGGAAACCCCAAAGAACAACAAGTCTATGATGTCGTTATGCTATTAAGGATTGTTGTGAGCTGAACCACGGTTGGATTATGAGTCCTAGATGCTTCTTAAGGTATGTATAACATGTTATTGGTTGTGCTTAAGATTAATTCCATGCGGGTGAAGTCGTTTGAAGCAAAACACCACAAGATAGCATTGAAATAGCCTAAGATATGCTCTTTTGTTTCGTTTGGTTTGTTTTGAGGTGATAAATATGATTTGTGATGGTGAAAATTATGGAATACAACATGATTGTGATATGGTCTCTGTTGTTATTTGTATATATATGATTATCAAGTGAATTGGTGAAAGGTATGAATCTTCCTTATTAGTATTGATTTAAGCTTATTTACGGAGGGAAAGTTATTAAATGAGCGTATAATGAATTTATGGGTCGAGAAATTGAGTAAAACATCGTGTGGGATGTTTATAGAATATTTTGGTATTGACAATATTGTTGTTGATGTTGGTATTGTTGTTGTTGTTATTGGTTGCTGGATTGTGATTTCGGGCTAGGCATATAAACAGGGAGGGGTGGGCATGGTATGGTAGATACCGATTACCATACCAAAACCGAAATTTTTTATACCACGATTTCGGTATTATGGTATTTGGTATGCATTTTTA
This sequence comes from Lycium ferocissimum, assembly GCF_029784015.1. Lineage (NCBI taxonomy): Eukaryota > Viridiplantae > Streptophyta > Magnoliopsida > Solanales > Solanaceae > Lycium > Lycium ferocissimum. The sequence continues at coordinate 9,794,129 of NC_081349.1, read as the reverse complement.
AAAAGTTTGATATTCGGTACGGTATTTGGTATTCATAAAGAAATACCAAAATACTGAATACCATATCGAAGTATATAATTACATATACAATTTATATATCTTAGTATTATAATACTAACAAATATATTAACTAGTAGTATTAGAAAACTAATTGTTTAAACGTTGGAACTTTGACTACTCTATCTTGATTTAAATGTCTTTTTTGTGTAATTGATTTACGAAGGGGATTGCTTGTACTTTCCGTTGAATATTTTTACATGTGTAAGGTGTTTAGCACATAATAATTGAGACGTTTCTTAAGTAGTGAAAGCCATAATTCTCCATGATATGAGTATATGCAAGTCGAAGTCAGACAAACTATGGTACCGATTTACCGTACCATAAAAAATCGAAACTGAAGTTTAAAATACCGAACCACACCGAATTAATTTGGTACGGTAATGGTATAGTATTTTTAGAAATTGAAAACCGAAATTACCGTACCGAAGTTTCAAATACAGTACCATACCGTACCATGCCCACCCTTATAAACAGGGGAGATGCTGCCCGAATTTCGGCAGAATCTAAAAGGATTTTAGTTAAAGGCTTGAGACAAGTGTATGATGACGAGCCTAATAATAGTATGAATGGTTTTATATGTAGATTACGAGTCAGGAGATAAGTTGGAAAGTCAAGAAGCAAGATTCCAGTTATGTTAAGGCTAGTCCCTTTCTTTCAAAGGCATGATGCTAGTCCCTTTCTTTCAAAGGCATGATGCTAGTCCCTTTCTTTCAAAGGCATGATTCTTGAGCTAGGATTCCATCTATATTTCTATGCCGTTCTTATTCCCAAAAGTAAGAATTCAAGATTTCCAAAGCTCTTATGATGTTAAATGAAAAATGTTCTATAATGATTGTGATGATGATGATGATTCTATTCTAGAAATTCTGAAGCTATGATTTGAGAGCATTATGAGATTATTGAGTCACTCCATGAATCCCTTGGTTTTACATATTGTTGATGGTCTCACCTCATGTTACTCGTTCCTTCGAGGTGAGATATAGCGAAGATAATGATTCTATTTTCAATGCTATCTAAGTTCATGATTCTCGAGACTCACATAACATTGTCGACTTCAACTTAAGATAATTGATCTTCTAAGGAAGGATATAGTGATAATGGTAATGCTAATGATGATTTTGAGTTCATTTATGTATTTTTTTTATGTTTATAAATGTATGTATGTATGCATGTATGCATTGCACTCTCACTGATCAGTTGGGGATAACACCGAGTCCCGAAAGGGCCGGGTACGGATAACACCAAGTCCCTAAAGGGCCGGGTACGGATGAAATCGAGTCCCGAAAGGGCCGGGTACGGATTACACCAAGTCCCGAAAGAGCTGGGTACGGATGACACCGAGTCACGAAAGGGCCGGGTACGGATATAACAGATGTATGCATAGTAAGTTTATGTGAATGCATATGTATGTATGTTGAGTATGGATGTGTATGAAATGTTTTCCTGTAGATGAGTAGTTTACATGACAAAGATCTTAAGAAGAGTACGAGGTGCAAATAGATAAGACGAGGATCTTCCATCGTAGGCTGCCTTAAGGTACTGGTCTTGAGTGGTAAGTCCACTTCTTCCTAGAGCATTGCCGAGTTTGAGTCTATATATATACATATATATGAATTGTGTTAAGGGGACGTCGGGGGCCCTGTCCCGACTTGTATACCTCAGTCATGTTCATAGAGGCTTTGCGGAGCCGGTTCTATGTACGGCTTAGTCATAGTGTGACGTGTAGTGATTTCGACGTCATGGGTCTATTGTACATATACTTATGCATGATATTATGTTCATATTTAGCCTCTTGATCTTATTGTTTCCATTCGAGACATAGAGGATGTGAGTTGTAAATTGGTTCGCTCGGTTTCCGTAAGATGCCGGGTGCCAATCACGCCTTACCTAGGGTGAGGTGTGACATTATTTCTAGTCATAAGGGTGATGATATGGCGATTTCCATTACTAATTTCTTTATTGAATGGGGTTTGGAGAGTGTGTTTACTATTACAGTTGATAATGCTAGTTCTAATGATGTAACCGTGAAAAAAGTGTCTAAACAATTGAATAAATGAGGAACTAATATAATAGAGGGTAAACACCTTCATGTGAGGTGTATGACTCATATACTTAATCTTATTGTGCAATATGGGTTGAAGGAAATTGGTGATTCTATCAAGCGAGTTAGACAAGCCGTAAGATACATTAGGCAATCTCCTACATGACTCAGAAAGTTCAAAGAATGTTGTGAATCTCAATTGATAACTTGTAACAAATCATTAAGTTTAGATGTTCCTAATCGATGGAACTCTACATACTTGGTTCTCGATACAACACAATATTTTGAGCTTGCCTTTGAAAGATATGGTTATCATGATGTTGGATTCTTGGATTATCTTCGTACCTGTATTTGTGAAGGTGTTCTCGCGAGTGTTGATTGGAAAATGTGAAGACAATGGTAAAATTTTTGGAAACTTTTTATGAACTTACCTTAACGGTATCTGGTTCAAATTATGTCACTTCCAATGTGCATTTTATTGAAACTGCTGAGCTTGATCTTATTTTGAAAGAGATGATGCAAACTGAAGATGCTACTATGAAATTAATGGCAACAATAATGAAAGAAAAGTTCAAGAAGTATTGGGGTGAACCAAATAAAATGAACAAGATGATCTTTATTGCATCTGTGTTGGATCCCCGTAACAAGCTTGATTATGTTCCTTTTGCAATAGAGGATATGTTTGGAGAAGAAACCGGGAAGAAATGTGAAGTGAATAAATATATGCATTCTTTGTTTGATTATTATGTTAAGAAAATATCAAAAGGCTCTGTCCAAGAATCATCTTCACTTATTTCATCTAGCAACTCATTGAGTATAACTAGTGTGAGTGGTTATGGCAACTTTCAAAGAAGAGGAACAATGAGAACGAAACAACAATTTGAGAGGCATAAAGAAGTGAGTAGAGGTTTAGGTAGTAAATCAGAGTTAGATACATATCTTGGGGAAGATATTTGTAACACCCCCTATCTTAAAATAAAGGTTTGACTCGTATCATTAGAGTTTGAGAGGAAATTTGAAGGTTTGAACATTTTGCGAAAGTGGCTGAGGGGCCTACTTTGGGAAACCATAACACCTTCATTCGTTGTGAATTTGGAAAAGGTTCCTTAATGAAAGTTGTAGTATATAGAAATACCTTTCCAGGCATATAAGGATCAGGCCAATCGGAGTCCGGATCAAGGAGATATGATCGTCTCAAAATGGCTAATAGAGGGGTGCTCAGATTCGATAGAATCGGCTAAGTTTTCGATATGTCTGCCTTCCAGCCCAATTTCTTGAAAATCCACTGGGAATTTGAGAAATCTTAAAACATGAAAATTATAGCCCTTTGAAATATCTTTCGAACGGTATATTATGGATCCAAAATGGAGTTTTGTGCTAGGAGTTATGCCCATTCTACCGAACGTTGTCAGAATGGCCTAGGGCGCCGCCCTAAGCCAAAATTTGCAAAAAACATAATTTTCGTCAGGGCCTGTAGTATAGGCCTAGTGCCTCGCCTTGGGCGACGTTCCAAGCCAAATTATGCCTGAAACGTCCTTTTCGAATTTTATATGTACCCAACTCCGAAAAACTTTTCCCACTTCTTTCTAAACCATCTTTTTGGAGAGAAACACTCTAGGGCTTCCACAAAGCATATAAGGTGAGTTCCTACTCAAACCCCATTGATTATTACATCGATCTAACAAAGATTAACGCTAGAATCCCAATCGATTCCATAGATTATCGATTGAATCTTCGTCTTGGACAAAAGAACCCTAGAATCCGAATTCAAGAGGATTGAACTTCAAAAAGGTAATACTTCTACTCTCTAATCACTCATAGTTGTGAATTGATGAGTTCTTGGGAGAATCGTAAATGGGTTTGATAGAGAGTATCATATGAACTATGCTAGGGTTTTGGATTATTAACTTAGGATTGTTGTAGTCATATGGGTGATGAAGAATGATGTTACTTTCATCAAATTGAGATTGTAGAATCACCTAGAAGTAATAGAATGGGAATTGGGTGAAGAAACACCATTAATGGTGATTGTGGAGCTTTATGCCCACTAAGTGTTTGATAAAATGCTTAGATAACCAAAGCATGGATATTGTTGCTAATATAGAATTCCTTTGACTTGTATTGATATAGATCAAAGTTGAAAGGGTTGACGAACGTTGTATTACGCTCAAAGGCTGGAATTAAGATATGTGAGGCTAACTATCTACGTTAGGGAATATTTATGATTCTCCTACGCCTTCGTTCTTCGTACTTGTCGGTAATTTGACTCGGAATATAATTTAGCCCTAGTTTCATGATATGATATAGATCGTATCTTCTAGGGTTGCGATTCTGAAAATTCGTTCATGGTTGTCACTTTTAACATCATGAACTCAACACGTAATCTTTATAGACTTATGCATTATTATCACATGAGTCTCAGTCAGTGTATACCCAGTTATTTGTATGAGTCCCATAATTAGAAACAATTATCATGCTATCAGCTATAGCCAGTCTCAGTCTTGTCAATTGTTAATGTTGAACACCTGTATCTGTATTTTTGGGCCCTAGGACACTATTTATGCATACGTATTGCTTGGTCTTGAGGCCACAGTTTTTGTGCACATTATTTGGGCCCTCGGCCGCGATTATATTCTGATTTTACGGTGATTCTTCATTCGAACGGGGAGTACTTCAACTTCTTGCTTTCTGTTTAGTTCGGGTTATCGATTATCGGTTCGGTTTCGGTATTTTATTGCTTCGGTTGCTTTACATAACGCACAATTCAAATGTGCTGATGTCCCTTTTATTGCTTGGGGGCCTGCATCTCGCGATGCAGGTAACGATATACAGGTTGATGACTCAGCTATTTAGGAGTGCACGTATCAGCTACTGGTGAGCCCCAAATTCCTTCGGGGCGTTGTCAGCTATCCAGTTATTTCAGTTTATAGACAGCTCTATTATTCAGTATTCTTAGAGGCTTCATAGACACAGTCCAGACAGTCAGATATTTGTTATGTTAGCCTTGTAGACAGTTATACTCAGTTGTTCAGTTGTTTTGGTTTAGCCATGTTGGCTACTTTCAGATATGTTCAGATTGTCTAAGTATTTCCGCATTATGATATTTCAGTCAGACTTTTAGTTAATCAGCATGTATTAATTTTATTTTATAAATCAGTTGCATTTTGGTATCACATGTTGATTCAGCCAGCCAATTGGTTCGCTCGGTCACATGCAGTTAGGCACCGGGTGCCGTGTTACGTCCAGGCCCAGGTTCGGGGCGTGACAATATTGATCCAGAGTTGGATAGGTTTAATAAATTAGAGTGGTGGAAAGTTCATGAACAGAGATTTTCTATTCTTGCGCAGATGGTTATTGATATGTTAGCCTTTCCCGTTTTAAATGTCACATCAGAAAGTGCATTCAGCACAGAAGGCCGTATTCTTGATCCCTTTAGGAGTTCATTGACTCCTAAACTAGTGCAATTCATTGACTCCTAAACTAGTGCAATCTCTTATTTGTCCTCAAGATTGGCTTATAAATGAACCTATTCATATTAATATTGAAGAAGATTTAGAGTATCATGAGAAACTTGAACTTGGTAAGAATTTTATGTTATGTATGTTCATTATATTGATTTTTTTTTCTTATTTATGTTGCATAACAAGTTCTTACATGTATCTTTTTTAGATATGGCTAGTTCTGGAAAAGAATCTAGTATTGTTGACATATAGTTGCAACTAGTGACATGTGTGGTAAGTAGAAGACTTTTATATGTAACATGTTTGAGTATATGTCCTTGATTTATTTTATTATCATTGGTGTTTGACTTATAATTATGTTTTCTTTTGTTATAAAGGTTTGATCATGCCGCCTAAATGTCGATCACCTATTTGGGATCACTACAAAATGGTGGAGGAAATTGAAGGAGTGCACATGACGAAATGTATCCATTGTGGTCAAATTTACCGTTGTCACTTGAGGAGAAATGGGACTGAAGGTTTACAGAAACATGTTAAGAGATGTCTTGAAAAACAACGAAGAATTCCCCTGATGCTGCAAGTTACTTTTGAAGTTTAGACTTTAGACTATGCAGTTATAACTTATGATGTTGAAGTTTAATTATGCACTTGGTGTTGGTGATTGTTGCTTGCTATTTTAATTTGAAACTTTAGACTGTTTTAACTTTAAATGGTGTGTGATTTGTGACTGCTGATTTGGTAGCAATTTTTTAAATTTCTAATGCACTTGGTGACATTGGTTTTAAGCTTCATTCTGGTAGCAGTTGCTGGTGTAATGCCAAATAAAATTAGCTAGTTGCTGTTAAAATTGTGATGCTCCCTTTTTGTATGTATGTAGAACTAAGGTTGAAGTCTTTTTCCAGATGGGTAAGTGAACTAAGGTTGAAGTCTTTTTCCTTTTTGTTACATGATTTAAGTGTATGTTGAGGTCTTGTTTTGTACTGATTGATTTGGTCTCATTTAGTGTATTGTTCTTTGTTTGATGATTCAGTATACCTAACTGTTTTTCGAAATTTTTCAAAATTTATGAGGTAATTGTTGTGTGATTTTTTTTGGCCATGAAGCTTTGACGGTTTATTTATGACATTGTGAACTTGTGATGCTCCAATTTTTAGAGGATCATAATTTTATGTGTGAAACTAAAGTTCAAGTCTTTTTCCTAATGGGTAAGTGAATGAACTGATTTCTTGATAGTTTAAGACTTGAAATTGACTTTCCAGAATTAGGTGTTTGGGGTTTTTAATCTTTTGTGTCATGATGTAAGTCTATGTTGAGGTTCATACACTTACAGTGCTATGTAGTATGTGCTACTTGACTTTTGTAGTATTCTGTTTAGAAACCAGGTGTGGAAAGCCCAATTTTCAAAAATTGGTACAATTTCAAAAGCATTATCAGATAGAAAAGGCCAATATCTAAACTGAAGAAATCGAACTGAATAAACCGAACCGGAATTGCAAAAATAGAACTAAACCGAAGTTATTTAAGTTCGATTTCGGTTCTCATTTTTTATAAATCGAAAATCGAACCGAATTTGTGAAACCGAACTGAACCGATTGAACGCCCAGCCCTACTCTTAGCTGTGTTGAGATCTAGAAAATTGTGTGTACTCCCTGTGTCAATTAAGACATGAATGGCCTTTCTTCTCACAGAAGTAGTCACTCTCATGGTTCTAAAATCACGGATGCTATTCATGACATGTACTGAAACATGAGACAGAACTGAACCCTCAGGATCAGTAGGAAAGCCCTCAGCCATCATAACAAGAATCCTAGCAGGTTCTATCATACAATCTTCTTCCATTTCCTCCTGTTCTACAACATCATCCAATTCTAGAAAAATGAACCGTCTCTTATTCTTACATACATGACTAGTGGTAAATTTCTCATCACAATTGAAATATAAACCCTTGGCTCTCCTCTCATCCATCTCAACAGGGATCAAAAGTTTTGGTTTGAAATTTCTGGTATTAGAGATTGGTGCTTTTGGATAGGGTGCTGTATAACTAGTGGTGGGTTGAGAAAATGTAGAATTTCTAAAATTTATTCTAACTAATAAACCTCAGTTCCAAGAAATCATATCTTCTACCAAGATATTTACCGAGGAAGCCCTTTTGAAAAGTTAAGATATGTGAACAAATGGACTGCTTTTATACTTCAGAAACAAGCATAAAGAAATATTGATCACTTTTGTCTTAATCTTAATAAAAAAAAGGAATTAAGCGTCTTGGATTCAAATATTCAAACAGTCTTTCTTGCCCAAAAATTGGATGGGGGTCAAGACGCTGCTGTCGGGCGCTGGCGGCTGACTCAAGTGCCCCCCGAGCCGCGCGAAATGGTTGCCTATTACACGGCTCACTCGGAAAAGAAGAAATTTGGGTTTGAGGGGTAGTTTTGGTGGTTTGTTAGTTCATAATCAGTTTCTGTTCTTGAATTCTGGCTAGGCTAATAGCTTTTTGTAAGGATCTTGCGTAAAACATTTTAACAGTCAAGCCAATATAACGTTTCAATCCTCTAATGAAACAATTCACAACATACTCATCTCGTTTAATTCTACTCTAGTGAACAGTTCATCAAAGTGTCAACATAATCTTGTACAGAGGATACCTACCTCAAATCTTTGAAATCACCCATAGGGTCCCAAATTTGGAATAAAGGCACCTCACATACTCTCTCCAACTAGGCCATTCTCTAGTGACTCTACCCTTCGTGAAGGTTTGGTGTCCCTACAAAGCTTTTCCTTCCATTCTAAAGGAAGCTAGCTTCACTCTTGAAGCTGCTGGAGTCTCATCAACATCGAAGAACTGTTCACATTGATACAACCAGTCCTTTAACCGTTTCCCATCAAATTTTGGGAATTCAACTCGATAATTTCGTGTGGGTAACTGATATTCCACTTCTTTGCAACTCCAGCCCTTACAACTTCTGGACCTTACAATCCATTATCAACTGGTACTTCCACATGCTCATTACCAATAATCATAGTTGTGATCATCTTCTTGATTTCATCCATGGCAGTTGCCATTTTTGCATCTTTAGTTCTGCCCAATTCAGAAACAGATCAAACCACTTCTTCCATGGATCCTTTCAAATTATAAATTTCCCTGCGCATCTCCTGTATTCTAGAACTGTGATCACCCATTTCACATATCCAAGGAGCGATAAGCTCTGATACCAATGATATGAACCCAGAATTTTAAGAGGAAAAGAGAGTATTCTAAGGAACAGTAGGATCAAATTATTGGGCTAAGTTAAAGGGAGGTTTGGCGAATCAAGCTAAAAAGAAAATTGCTATGGACTTATGGTAGGATTACCTTGGTAGCTGGGGAATTTGATTTATATCTTGGTCTTTATAGACTGATGGACTAAGTTATCTTATTGTGTACCATTTCTGACTATTTGCAATAAGAGAAATTGGATAGGTTTGACTTACGAAAGTTAGTTCATTTGCATGGGGTACCTATTTCTACCGTTGCAGATCGAGGCACTCGCCTTTACATCTCCTTTATGGAGATCTATGCAAAAGGAGTAGGGTACTTGAGTAGAGCTTAGTACAACATATCAGCCTCAGATTGATGGACAGTCCAAGCGTACTATTCAGGTCCTTGAGGATACATCGCGGGCTTGTGTGATAGATTTTGGTGGTATTTAGGATCAGTTTCTGCCTTTAGCGGAGTTGTCAACAATAGTTACCGTTCAAGCATTGAGATGGCACCTTTTGAGGCCTTATATGGAAGTAGGTGTTGTTGTCCAGTTGGTTGGTTTGATGCAATTTAGGTGAGACCTCGGGGTACAGATTTGTTGTGGGATTCTTTCGACAAGCTCAAGTTGATTCAGGAGGGGTTTCTTACGACTCAGAGTAGACAAAGAGTTGTACAGATAAGAAGGTTCGTGACTTAGGGGTCATGGTTGGTGAGCGACTGATGCTGAAGGTTTCACCCATGAAGGGTGTGACGAGGTTTGGAAAGAAGGGCAAGTTAGTCCTTAGGTTCATTGGTTTGTTTGGGATCGTTCAGCGTATTGGTGAGTTGGCCTATGAGGTGGCTTTGCCTCCTGGTTTATTGGGCGTTCAACTCGTATTTCATTTTTTGATGCTCAAGAAGTACCATTCGGATGGTTCTCATGTGATTCAGTGGGTTCAGTGTTTCTCGGTTAGAATTTGGACTTTGAAATAGAGTAGGTCGCCATCTTGGACAGGCAGATTTGGAAGTTGACGTCCAGAGAGTTAGTTTCAGTAAAGGTTCAATGGAGGCGTTGTTTAGTTGGAGAGGCTGCCTGGGTGACCGAGTTAGATACGCGGATTAGATATCCCCAATTTTTCAGCTATTTAGGTATATATTCTTTCTTTCATGTTCGAGGACGAACATGTGTTTAAGTGGTGGATGATGTAACGACCGGTTAGGTCGTTTTGGTTGTTTTCTTAATTTTGTCTATTTTGCCCTTGTGGATCCGCCCCTTTGCTTGCTTTGGTTCATTGAATAGTGGGCTTGGTTGACACAATTCCCGAGGTGGTTAAAGTACCTTAAGTGGAAAATTTCCCAAGTTAAAGAATCTTTAAGTGTTGGGTTGACTTTAGGCATCATCGGGGATAATTGTGACATTTTGGGAACTTTGTCGGCTCCATTAGCCTCGGAACGTCAAATATAGGCCGATCGTGTATTTGGTTCAGTTCCCGAAGGTCTTGGGCGCATTTTGGTCATTTGGTTGGAAAGTTAGTTTTTGGCCTTTCGGGGTTGACTTGGCCAACGAGACCTCTTTTGGGAATTCCGAGTGCGCGAGTGAGTTCGTAGCGCATTTTTACATTAATCAACATATTTGGTTTGTATCGGGAAGGTTCCAGGAGAGTCTCGGGATTTGGGGTTGTGAGAGTCAAAAATCAGATTTTTGTCGGGGTTTTGGTGTACGCGCAGGTGCGAAGGTAGCTCCGCCCCAGCAGATGCGCTTCAGCGAGAGAAGTTCCGCAGAAGCGAGGTCGCAGCGGTGAGCAATGTTCCGCTACCGCGGACCTGAGATATTTTGTGAGGTTGCGCCTTGGCGAGGTATTTTTCGCCAATGCGAGTGCGCGAGATCACTGGGCAGAATATGGTTTTAGTGTCTTCTTTCCTTAGACTTTCCCCATTGTAAAACCCTTAAGTTGAGAACTTTGTTGAAGGAGAATTGGAGAGATTTCAAGGAAGAGTCAGCGGGTAAGTCTTCAAACTCGATTTTATGATTATTTCCATGATTATAATCAAAGCCCATGCTTAGAATGTTGAATTAAAGAGGTAAATTGAAAGGGTTTGAAGCCCAATTTGAGAATTAGGGATTTTGATATTTGAGCATGAATTCGTGGTTATTAATAGATAATTTTTGGTATATGAGTTATATAAAGCATAAGGAACATGATTCTAGGCTCAATTTACTGTTTTCCCCTTTTGGGCTTGAAATCCTAATTTTAGGGTTTAATTTGGGGTTTTTGATTTATGTACCAATATGGGTATTGATGGGTTCGTATTCTAACGTATAAACCCTATTTGACTTGACTTTGATCATTTGGAGACTATTCGGAATGGCAATGGGTTTCGTGATTCGAGATTCGGCAATTCCAGGCAAATTGAGATCTTGCACTCTTTCTTAAAAGTATGGTTGGCTAAAATGAACCTAATAAGAGGGTCATGGGTTAATTAAGGGGGTTTCGATGCTTGTGAGCTGACGAGCACCAGTATCAAATATCGGTCATCATGTTAACGGTATTTGCGCGATTTCAATTGTATAGTTGGTCTGAATGCCATGCTTCGGGCACTAGCTGATAGAATAGTATGATCCTTTGGATCTGTGATTAGGGTTCGATGCCCGTACTTTATTTCTCTTATTATTATTTCCTGTCTTATCTGTTTGTGTACATATCACTCATATATCCTCCTTGTAATAAAAAGAAGCTAAAAGATGAAGCTTTTATGATAATGAGAACCTAAGAATCGATTTCATGCGTATATATTTGCTCTTGATTTGATGTATGCCATATTCATACTTTATATATATATTTCACGCATACTAGAAGAATCGATTTCATGCGTATATATTTGCTCTTGATTTGATGTATGACATATTCATACTTTATATATATTTCACGCATACTATTTGAGGATATAATTGTGAATCCGAGAGGATCTAGTTCCGGACGAATGATGATGCTTTAGCGCTTTCCGTTGACAAATGGGTCTGGTCGGCTAGGTGACAAGTACTTGAGATATGATATGTGAAAACTGTGATCCGAGGATGCTATCGGAGCAGTCCGTGATCCGAGGATTTTCCGGAGAGGTGATATATGGGCCTTCATGAGCCCCCTATGGGTCACGATTCGTTGACATTCGAATGTGTGTATATCGAGAAGTGAAATAAAGGCTTTGCACTTGCATTTGGATCACATTCATCCATACTTTATGTTGTTGTTGTGAATATTGGTATTTGACTTGGCTTATCTTGAAATCCATCTGTTATGTGAGCTTAACTGATATAGTATGATTGTCTTGTGATTTGGACTAATGGCAGACTATTGTGGTTGTGGTATTGTAAACCAACCCTCGTCTCCGTTCCGGAAAGGGTCGGTCAACGATGCTGCTGAGTACCCGTTGATTATTGTACTCACGCTACACTTGTTGTACCTTTTTGTGTGCAGACTCAGTCCCCAGCACTAGTGGAGTACGTGATTACCAGGTTGCCCGTTAGAGCCTTTGTTGAGCTATCGGGGCGAGCACTATGGTTCTGGATGGCTCCAGACTCTTCCTTATCATTTACTTTCTGTCTTTCTTCATTTCGAACAATTTCATTATGTACTTTAGACTATTTTACTCTTTAGAAGTCCTTGTATGCGAGTGACATCAGATTTTGGGGTCAAGTGTAATAACTTCTAAGTATTTTATATAATATTGCTTAAGACTTAAAAATCGACTTTTATGATTTATTCCCGTTTTTAATTTTTTGCCTAATAAGGTTACGTTAATGGCTTGTGTTGGCTTACTAGCACGATGGGGCTAGTGCCATCACGACTTGGGAATTTGGGTCGCGACAAATAGCAGTTCCTGAACAAACACTCAGTTGAGAAAGAGAGAAAGATGAACTGAAAATGTAAACACTTTATTGATTCTTAGTTCTCATGAATGACTACAACTCTTTCTACATTGCAAGCTATATAGTCGAATCAACAACTAACAACAACTAACAAGAAGTAGGCGGGAAAAGCTGTTAACAACTAACTTCCTGAAAATTCGGACATGTGTTAAGCACGTGCTTCTAACAGAATTGCCAGCTAGACTAACTAATTTATCAAGTTCAGCTCTTACAAAATGAATGGATTAGTGAACTAATTGGATCATAACACTATATCCTTCTTTTTATGTGCATGTTTTTTTGGTTTACCATCCGGTGGCTGATTCGTAATGGGCCCGATTAAATTCCAATTGGTGCCACGTAGGGCCCATTTGGGGGAAGCACTCTCTGCCCAAGATTTTTTTCATATCCGAGGCACGAACCTGAAATCACTGGTTAAGGAAGAAACAACCCCATCTGCTGCACCACATCCTTTGATGGTCTTTTATGTACATGTTAAGTGTTATCACGGCTAAAGGTGACAAGTATTTTGAGATGGAGGAAATAATAATTTTACAGTTCTGTCATCTAAAGTTTATGGGGGTAAAGAATGTTCTTTTGTCCTTTAAAGTGGTTCGCGCAAAGAAAACTTTTGAAACTTGTGATCTAAAACAACCCATAGATATTTGTATGGCTGTAAATTATTTCATTAAGGATAGAAAGAGAAGATTTAAGTTAAACTACTTTCTAAATATGGAAATGTATCATTCTTTGTGAGACAGATTAAAAAAAAAATGTATCATATAAATTAGGACAGATAGAGTATATAGGTTTAAGAAATCACTAAATGAATGTAAATAATAAATTTTGGATTACTAAACTTGAATTCACAGAATTAAAATTCTGAATCCGCAATACTAGGAGTTAGCCATCCTTACCAATTATAGTGGAAAACTAATTTTAGCTGATCATTGTTGTGACGCATATCTTTCTGTGCTCAAACAAATTGGGTAACAAAAAGTTTCCATTAAAGCTGAAACACTGCAAGTTGCGAACTCAAAAGCCTTCGGTTTGTTAGGTTCAGAATTCCAAAAAAAGGAAATTAAAAAAAAAAAAAACTTATCTCTGGCTACAATAATCACTTGTCACTAAACCCATCAACCGGTCCGGTTTTACCGGTTCAAACCGGTAATCCGACCGGTAAAACCGGAACCGGTTGAACCGGTTAACCGATTCCGGTTGAACCGGTTCCGGTTAACCGTTTATTACATACCGGTCCGGTTTCGATTTTTTTGGAACCGAAATCGGTTAAACCGGTAAAATCGGAACCGGACCAGTTAAACCGATAGAATTAATTTTTTTTTTTTTTTTTAAATAGAGTCATTGGGTGGCCATTTCTGACCGTTGGGCTACGGTCCATTTGCAAAAATGGTCGTTGCCAAACGATCCCAAAACCCATTTTTTGCCCCTCTACCCCCCCCCCCCCTAACCCCCCAAACTTTTTTTTAACACTTCAACCCATTCCCCACTCCTATATAAACCCCTCTCCATTTTCATTTTAATCCACACCAATTCACTCTTCTCTTTCTCTCAAATCTCAATCTCTCAATTATAGTTACTTTGCAACAATTAGCCATTTTAAATTTCTCTCAAATAAATATTATAAATGTTATATCCCGTATTTCATACATTCGGATAATTCGAGAAAGTCGTGGCAAGTTAAGGACAAGATCATTTTCAAGAATATTTAATGTAATGAATTCTTTAGAATATTATTTATGAACGTTGGTGGTATGGAAATACGAGAAAGTGCCAAGGGTAAAAAAGAGAAATACGTAAAATGGCCAATGGAAATAATTGGAAGGCTAGGGGCAAGTGGTAATATTGAGAAAAATCGAAGAAGCAAACGGTAATTTTACACAAGGTTCATGAAAATTCCCAAGAGGCCATATTGGCCATGTGACAAAAAAAAGGAGGAAAGAAAAGGATGAAAAATGACAATTAAGTCATCTTTGCCAAAAAAAAAAAATTCAAGAAAATTCTAGAGAGGGGGCATGTGCCCCTCACATGTTTGTAATAATTATATATATATATGAGCTTACATGGTAAGACATATCATTCATTATTCAAGAAATAAGAGAGCAAGAAAAACAAGATAAAGAAGAGCAAAAATAAGGAGGCCAATTCGGCCAAAGAAGAAGAAAGAGAAGACCAAAAATCTTGTTCCAAAAATTTGGCTCTTCATATCAGCCGCTTAATTTGAACGTCTCTTCGACATGGTAAATCAGAGTTGGAAGCAAGAGAATCACCCTTTCTTACAAAATCATAACTCTAGCCAAGAAGGAAGTCAAGGAAAAAGGTAAGGATTCCATCTCTTTCATATAATTATGCATGGTTTGTAGGTTATAGAGTGTGGAGATGAATGG
>NC_081349.1:9755462-9778938 GCF_029784015.1 Lycium ferocissimum | reverse complement strand
TTTAAACTTAATTGTTAAAGATGGTTTTGTGTGTTTTGACGATTCTATTCAAAAAGTTAGAGATGTGGTTGTGTTTCTTTTTTGTAATGCTAATAGGGGAAGACTTAGAGATTTTAAGAATGCTTGTGTGGAAAATAACCTTAGACCTAGGAAAATTCAAGTAGAAATTGAGACTAGGTGGAACTACACTTACATTATGCTACAACAAGCATATGAGTATAGGATTCCCATACAACAAGTTCACAACAAATATAATATTAATAGTGATGATTGGTTAAATTTTACGCATTGGGAAGATGTTAAGGAATGCGTTGAACTCTTAGAAATTTTTTATAATGCAACTCTTGCTTTTTCTAAACAATTCTATCCCGCAGTAACCGGAATTGTAGCCTACTTAGCGGAAATAACTAGAGTTTTACAAGAGTATAAATATAAACCGGTTATCAAGCAGCTGTTTTTTATATGATAATCAAATTTAAGAAGTATTTTTTTCCCATCCCAACTTTATTTATAATGGGTTCTCTTTTAAATCCTTGTTTAAAAGTGTCTTATACTAAAGCATTGGTTGGTCAAATTTATACATTTTTAGAAATTGAAGAGGGAGTTCAACCATCTTTAGCTGAAGCCGAACTCGCTATTGATGATGAGTTTAGAAAAGTTTTTACTCATTATTCTAATTTGGAAGAGCATGCTACACCCGTTGCTCCACGCCCTACTACTTCTCAAAGTAGCAAAAAGGGCTTGTCGGGTTTGTCGCATTTAAAAATTTTACATTCACAACCAACTCCTTCTTATAGTGCAAACTTTGATGAATATAACTTTTATTTGATGCAGCCAAATGTGGATATCAAGGAACTAGATGAGTTGGACGTCTTAGCATGGTGGAAGAAATACAAGGCAAGTCATCCGATACTCTCAAGAATGGCTCGAGATATCCTTACGATTCAAGTATCAACCGTGGCTTCGGAGAGTGTATTTAGCCAAGGAAGACAACAAATTGGAGACCATAGACACTCATTATCCGGCTTTAGCTTGCAAGTACTAGTGTGCATTCGCGATTAGATTAGATCGGAGCAACACAACCAAAACTTAGAAGCGGAGGAAGGCGAAGAGGAAGAGATTGAAGATTTGATAGCAAGTGGACCGGACCAAATGGAAGACTTAGAAGATATCTCCATGGCCGAGTATGATACGGGGTAAATTAACCAAATGATTGAGAATTGGTGATTTTATTATTCTACTATTTCTTTGCAACTCACGTATTATTTGCAAGTTAAAAAAAAACTACAACTTGCAAATAAATGTTATCCAAGAATGAATAAAATATATGGCTCATTGAGCTTTCTTCTATTTACTTGTGTTCATATTTTTACTTATATTAAGTTAGGAATATACCTAAAATATACTAAGAATATACTTATAATATACATCTACTTAAATTAAAAACTAGAAAGTTACATACTTGAAAAATAACTAAAATATACTAAGAATATACTTATAATATATATAAGTTATATAACCTAAGTATATTGATATATATAAGTATATTCTTACTATATTTTAGGTATATGTAGTATAACTTAATCATATAACTTAATATATATATACACACACGTATATATCTTTATTGTCGATTCTTTATACATAATTAAGTCGAATATATAAACTTTACTTATAAACTTATATAACATATGTAAAACAAAAAAGGGTTTTGGACGTGTTTGAACCTGACCGGTTCCGGTTTCGGGTTTTTAACCGGTAAACCGGAACCAGTTAAATCGGAATCGGTGAACGGTTCCGGTTTTTTAACCGGAACTGGTGGACGGTTCCAGTTTTTTAACCAGAAACTAGCCGGTTTGTTAACCGGTTACCGGTCCGGTCCGGTTCAAACCGGTTACGGGTTTACTTGTCACCCAATTAGAACTTACACACTCTTTAGTTTATTCTATGTACTTACTACTCTCCTCGTCCCTTTTTACCTGATTTTGTTGACTTGTCTCCTTACAAAACAATTTATTAAAAGTTTATTTTACTAAATTATCCTTATTAATTATATTTTGAAAATCTAAGTTTGACTATTAATGTGATAAGAGTAATATTGAAAGAAAATAATAAATCTCTCTTGATTTGTTAAAATACAAAAAATAATTAGTAGAAGGGACAAATAAAAAGGAATGGAGGAAGTAAGAATATTCACTCTTTTTGATAATCACAGTTAATAATATGTGGCCAAAATCTTCAACTGGCCAACTTCCTAATTTGTTTCTGCCTTTGTAATAGGCTACTTTGAAAACAACAATCGGATAAAGTTAATTCTCCATAAAAATAAAAATAAAAACTTTTGGATAAAGTTGGCTATAACGTAAAGATGGGAACAATGTTATTTTACACTCACTAACACATATCGATCAATATCTTTATCCCATAAACCCAAACCAAGCTCGTTTTGCTTCCACAATTTCACTTTTGGGTAAATTCCCTTAGCGTCTTGTACATACAAGAATAAGGGACGGATGCTGGTTTGAATATACGAAGTTAGTAAATTTTTATATATACATATGTATATGTATATATGTTACTAAATATGTACAAAAAAAAATAAATTAAAATCAGCTGCTAATACTTTAGATCATATCCCAGAATCAAGAGTCCATAAAATGTTATGAAATCGCTGAAGACAAAATCAAAGAGATAATCAATGATCACTGAAGACAAAATCAAAGAGATAATCGATGATCACTGAAGACAAAATCAAAGAGATAATCAATGATAACTCTTTACATTGAATCAAAATAAAAGACCAAATCGTTATTTATAGAAAACTAAAACAAATTAAGAATAAAATAAAATATGTTCTTTTCCTTCTAGATCCTAACCTTAAAAAGATATTCCACCATTAATCTAGACCCTAAATTTAGAAGAACGTAAATATTACTTATAAATCATCTCAAACATATAGTTTTAACATAAAGTTAAAATCCGAATAAAAAGAAAGTGTTACTCCAAGATAAGTACATTAATTTAGAGCCTGACCAAATTTATCCTTCCATGATAATCTCAAACTTCGTGAACTTGAAGTCTTGAACGTACCCTACGGTTCCATAATAATCTCATCATATATATCCATTTAGCGTCTTATGTCCTGTATCCCTAGGCTTTTTCCTTCCATATATAATAATCTCATCATATCCATTTAACAAACTTAGGCTTCTTCCTTTTTCCTCTTCTTTGCTTTATAGAAGACATACAATACTCCGATGGAGCTTAGTAACTCAAAACTAGTATTAATAGTGTTACTATTTGTATTTCCATTTTCAAGTGCTACTAAGAGCAAGTCATCGTGTAATTTTCCGGCGGTTTTCAACTTCGGTGACTCAAACTCCGACACCGGTGGATTGTCGGCAGCGTTTGGTCAGGCTGGTCCACCTGCCGGAGAGACATATTTTGGTGCCCCTGCAGGACGGTATTCTGATGGTCGTCTTGTTATTGATTTCATTGGTAATAATAACAATGTCACTTTCTCATTTTTGACTTAAAACAAATTAAACTTCACTTTAATATTTTACTATGATGTTTTTCTTAGTAATATTTTTGCAATAGTGAAATCATCTTTAGAACAACATCAACTATAATCCATAAGTAGGATCTGGGGAGGATAGGATGTACGCAGACCTTACCTTCACCTTTGTGGGGCTAACATACCTCCATCTTTAGAATCTTGCATTGCTCTTAATTGGTCAGAGTACTTTCATACTATGAACTTCTTGATAATTTATACTATTGTTGCTCTTCATATTATAGTCTAGAAAAAAGCTATTCTCGTAAGAAGAAGAAGACAAAAATAGACTGTTCATCATCTTCTTCATATAATACATGATTGTATTCTGAATATTTAACCTTATAAAGTAAGTAGTACCAGGGGTAGAAGGTAGATGTAAGCTTGAGTCCACTGGTTCGAAAAACTGTTGCAGCTTTGACTTTGCTCTTGTATATATTATAAAAATTCATTAAATACGTATATAAAAGATCACATAAAGTTTAAATTCTAGATGTAAAGTACTAAAGTACTATGGGGACGGGGATAGTGTATGTATACTGTGACTATTTTTGGTTCTACTAGGCACGTTAATTTCAAAGCCTGAAACGAATCCACCGACGCTAATAGCTTCTTATGTCTTCTTGTGCAATTGAGTGATATATACTACTTTCAAATGTATTAAATTAAACTACTTCAACTTTTTTACAATATTGGTTGAGAGTTTAAACTCTAGTAAGTGCTACAAGTTATGTTTGAATTAGAAAACGGCTTTGTTTTGTTTCTTTTGAGTGTGGGGATTTGATTGGGATAGCATTACTTTGGCTTTAATTTGAGCGAATTAGTTTTGAGTTTGGTTTTGTTCCTAAAACAAAAGTGTATTTCGATTATTCTTTTTAGAAATTAACTAATAGGAGCAGTAACTATGTTGTTCTTTGAAATTAAACAATATTGTTGTCCAAGTAACTAGAATAATTTTGTTTTGGAAAACAAAACTGTTTTTTTTGTTAACAATTGCTTTGCTCTTCAAAACGATATTTTTGCACGTGCGTCCCTCCACAATTCAGTACACAACGAACTAATTTGGTTAATTTATGTGAAAATCTTGAAAATTAATAACACTTAAAGTATGGTTATCTAAGCCACATGAATATCACTCTCACATTTTCAATAGGTATATTCACCTGCAACGGATGTTTATACCAAACTAGAAACTTATTACTATAATTATAAGTGATTTAGTGAGATGAGAATGCGTGCTAATTAGGGCTTTTTTCATTTTTGGTCCGTTGGTCGAAATTAATTATGTGCGAAATAAACAAAACATATACATTGGTTATGTATATAATATGTTTATTATTTGAGATAATGGTCAAAAACGCACTTGAAGTTTCACTTTTTTGCGAATTTCCTACCTGAACTATCAGCTTCGAGGCGTGTTTCGATATATAATTGGTGATAGTTCAGGTGGTAAACGCAAACATATGATAGTTCAAGTAGGAAACTCACAAAAAAAGTGATACTTCAAATGTGATTTTGACCATTATTTCTTATTATTTCTGAATATTCTTTGTATATGCATGTATACACTATGTATATTATATGTATATTTATACTTAATACAAAACATATACATTTGCTTGCTATTATTTTTTAGAGCAGTCCAAAAAGATAATTATCCCAGTTAATTAATAATGGTTAAGCGCTAAAAATATATGGGCAAACACATATTATGCATTTATTGGCGTGGTGTGAACATCAAGTACATGTAAGAGCCCGTTTGGATTGGCTTATAAGTTGGCTTATAAAATTTTTTTTTTTGTTTGGGTGTTTGGCGAGTAATTAAAGTCATTTTGTGCTTAAAATAAGCTCAAAAAAATAATTGGACCCATTTAACTTAGTTTATCTAAAGCATTTATAAATTAAAAAAAAAAAAAATAAGTTAGAACAACTTATTTTTTTTTTAGTAAAGCATAAGCCAATCCAAACGGGCTCTAAGTTATTACCAATTATTTACTGCAATTCGTGTCAACAAGTTTCATCAAGTTATTATTGAGGATATTTCTTGCGTAAATAACTGTATCGATATTCTTGTGTTTTGCTTTGTGGTTCCGTTCTCGTTCACTCAAAGACAACATGATATATATTTAACTTGTATACATATTGATCCGTCGTAGTAAGTTTTCTATTCTATTTTCTAGGTTACTTGTTTCATTGGACAGCTATCTACAACTATCTTTTAGGTCTCTGTATATAAAAGTTAAACCAATATGATTTATTGAGCTAGTTTTCCTTTTCAGCTGAAAGCTTAGGATTACCACATCTAAGTGCATTCTTAGATGCATTGGGTTCAAACTTCAGTCACGGAGCCAACTTTGCCACGGCTGGTTCAACAATCAGACCCCAAAACACAACGCTGCACCAAAGTGGTTTTAGCCCCATTTCTCTAAACGTTCAGACTTACGAATTCAACGATTTCCATCGTAGATCTCAGATTATTCTTACCAAAGGTAATTAAATAAATACCTTTACAACTTTCTAGACGTACGTTCATACTTTGTTCCATAGTCTATCGATAGCCTAATTTTCTTTATGTCTTGTTATTTCTGAAAAAAAAAAAAAATCAATATTCTACAGGGGATGTGTTTAGCCAGTTGATGCCTAAGGAGAAACATTTTTCCAACGCTTTATACACATTTGACATTGGACAAAATGATTTAACTGCTGGTTACTTTCTTAACATGTCCACTGATCAAGTTAGAGCTTATGTTCCTGATCTAATTGATCAATTCAAGACCGTTATTCAGGTACATCCTTAATTTATAGCAAGATTTAGCATAGTACTTTGAGAATTTTCTGTTTCAATTGCACCAAAGCCACAGAACTAATTTTTTGCAACGGAGGAAAACAACTTGAATACACCTATATAGCACAAAAACTTAAAATTGAGACCTCAATAGCGCATTACATAATATTCATGTGGTACAACTTGAAAATAAAATGAAAACTCCTTTTTCGACCCACTCAAAAAAAATAAAAAATTAAACCCACGAAGTACCACACATTGAAAGATATTAGGTGTTAAGTCAGTCGGTAATGAGCTTTTTTGTTTTTCTTTAAAGTCGTGCCGCATGGATATGATATTACGTAAGCGAATTATTCACATGTCTATAGTTACATGGAAACTTATAAACTTGCCAGCTAGCCTACTTCTGTTTTTCGAGATTGGAGCCAGTTTTTTATTTTTTTATTTTTTTTATGTATTTATAATCAACCATAAGTGATATTGACAAATTTAACAAGGGCTTTTCCCTCTTTTCGGCCAACTCTTTGGTCTTAAGAACATTAGTTTGAAAAATGAATCAAGTGTGTTTTTCTTTTTGTGATATATACGCATAAGTGAGTTATCTTGTCGTTACAAAAATTGGTTTTATGATTTTAGAGCAATAAAACTAAAGTTGAATTAGATTGACCTAAATTTTTCTATTTAGAGAGTTGAAATTCAAATAGAATTGAAGAAAAATGAACGTGATAAGACAGAACAAAATTCTTTTTGAATTTTAAGTTTTAATAGAATTTTTTTATTGACGAGCTACAACAATTGCACGTATTAAAGCACCGTACATGCTATGGTGAAAATTGCAGGACATATATGATCAAGGCGGTAGATATTTTTGGATACATAATACAGGTCCAGTTGGTTGTCTACCTTATATCTTAGATCGTCTGCTAATAACAGCAGGACAAGTTGATAAGGCAGGTTGTGCTTCTCCCTTCAATGAAGTGGCTCAATATTTCAACAGTAGATTGAAGGAAGCAGTGATTAAGCTAAGAAAGCATCTTCCATTGGCTGCTTTTACCTACGTTGATGTGTACTCTGTCAAGTATGAACTCATCAGTCGCGCTAACAAGCATGGTATGTATTTGTATTGTACGCATTATAAGATAGAAATTAAAGTACATGAAAATTAGCGTTGTTGCATATCATAAGGTGACGGTGGAATCAGTAGTTTTCGAAATTAAAATAGTACCTTGAAAATTTGGAAACGAGATATTTACAGTTCCAATGTAGCCATACAAAGAAATAATGAAGTTGTATGTTAATTCAAAAGGCTTGGAGAAAATATTAACACTCTCCCATGTATGATCATAAAAGAAAATAATAACTTTTTTTAGTAATTAAAAAGGAGATGCTTTTCATATCGTGTAAAAAAAAGTGAAAAAGTGAAATGAAATTTGACAAATTAAACGTGAAAAATTATGATTTATTGCCTTCATAGTGTTACTATATAGGGAATAACAAAATTCGGTACTAATTGAAAAATTTAAAATAATGGGTACAAGGAAATAATGAAGCTTTTAAACTTGATTGCAATTACAATCTTATCCAATGTGAAAAACTTTATGAGTGTTAAAAAAGTATATCAACATTTCATTTTGAAATTTCTTTCTTTACGATAGGAGCCGTGGAAACAGCCTCCTGCAGAAATGCTGGGTAAGACTGCGTAGAATAGACCCTTGTGATCCGGCCTTCCTCGAACCCCGGACATAGCAAGGGGTTAGTGCATCGGGCTGTCCTTTACAATAGGAGTTGCACAAAGAGATACTTCGTACTATATAAATAAATAGATTACGTGAAACTGGACCACATATATTAGAATGTGTGACACTATGAGTTAAATTGTAGTCATTTGGTAAGGGACATTCTCCTTTCAAGAGTATCTTATTGCACTTAAAAATGGAAGTAAACACAAAATAAGTCTAATGCCACTTCTTTATATCATTATATCTTATGTTTTAAATATAGATGAAGTAAGAATTTTTAGTTTATGAATTGTGGATCATAATTATTTTGCTTATTGAGTTCTGAATAGATTACTTGTACATATTAAATAATTTTTTAACACAAATATAAAGTGAAATCAAATTTATTAGATTCTGCCGAACCCATAATATGGATTGTGCCTCCACCCCTAGTTTAAAAGTATTGTTGTTGATGGTTGGTGAAATTATAGGGTTTGAGCATCCACTACAAGCTTGCTGTGGGCATGGAGGAAAGTACAACTACAACATAAATCATGGATGTGGAAGCAAGATCATGGTCAGAGGCAAAGAAATACTGATAGGAAAATCATGCAAAAATCCATCAGTCAGAATCAACTGGGATGGTGTGCATTACACTGAGGCTGCTAATAGATGGGTGTTTGAACAAATTGTGAATGGCTCATATTCAGATCCTCCACTACCCTTGAACATGGCCTGTCATAAGCAATAAACTTAGTTATTCATCAAAGATTGTACCAATTATTTTTATTAATCAATAAATGGTACTAATACATTATCCAAGGGTTGTATAAATTAGGTAGCTACTTTTAGCTTTGTGGATCAAGAATCCTAGCTTAAAAGGATATTCAGCTATTTTATTGGTATAAGAATTAGATCTGGGGAAGTTGCCAAATGATTGCCAAAGTGCGAGATATATTTAATTTTAGTTCTCAGCCTCTATTTCATTTTCAAGTCAGAATTTCACCTTGATTAAAACTGATTCGGAAGAGTTATGCAAAGGTCCATTTTTAGGTTTTTTCTTAGGTCATTAGTTAGATTTTGTTCCTATTTTTTAAAGTTGTGCAAATATAGTTCTTAAGAAATGTCTCTTTCAAACAACGTTAGATTTAGTTTATTGTTTGCTTATATATCACTCCACTTTATAGACAAAACATTAGATTATCGCTTACCATTCGTAATAAATTACAAAATTTTAGATCATGATTTAAACGTTTTCGTACAAGTTTGCTTAAAAGAGATCTTTAGACCGTGGTAGAAAAGGGTAATTTTAAAGGTCATTTACTAAAAAAATATAGCAAAAAAGGACAACAGGCGAAAATAGTTTGTTTGCTAGCTTTTAGTCTTTGAGGTTTTTTGTTGTTTTTAACTATAATAAAATTGAGTCGCTAAAAAATGCCGGGCCCTCTCAATAGCATTAGGGGCTCAAAGCCAAACTTCAATAAGTGGCCCTATTCCTTTTTAAAGGAAAGATCGTAATATATATTTTTTTCATTTAAAGTCTACTTTTTGAGCTTTTTTAGATGTGAAGTCATTAATTATTGTTTTATAATCGATTTGTTCTAACAATTTCTTTTCAATTGATAATATAGCTAATCCATTCAATCTACCTTGAGACATTGTTGATCTTAGATAAGATATTATCAATTTTAATTTTGAAAAACTTATTTCGACTAAGGCAATCGTTATATATATAAAATACATCTTTAAGGAAAAAATGAGGCTTCAAAAAAATTGGGGGCTCCAAGCGATTACTTTATTGGCCTTATAATTAAGCCACCCTGAAAAAATGATTCTGTATAATGAAGTAAAGTTGCACCGTACATTCAATACCATGTTGTTTGTCCTTTTTTTCCTTTCATTTTTTGATGAAATTCTCTTATGGATTGATATAGTTAAATTTTTTTCACGCAAATTGACTTTAACATGTGGAAGAATTGATCTAAGTTAAACTATTAAATTAATACATTATCCATCCAATCGGGGCCCGGCAAGACATGTTAGTAGTTTACGGGTCAAAATTGATTGCATAATTTGAGGACCATTTGGTCAATTTAAATAGGTAACTAGGTTAGTACTTAGTACAGGTCGAATCCCATGTTACCTGTCCCTTAATATTACAGACAGATTATGCCACTTGATTTATTTTCTAACTTGAATTACAAAAGCAATTAACTATCTCCTTAAATTTCGCAATGGAATCAAATCATTATAGTCTTTAAAATGACTGACGAATAGAGTACAGGCAATCCATTGACTAAAAATGACTACAAATTGTAGTCAGAGTCTTGAAAAATGGTCTTTAGGCAATACCCTTTTATGTGTTTGGCGTCTATCAGTTTGTAACAGAATATTTATTCAAGTAGAAGTTGAGATGGTAAAATTCACAAAGATGTTGATACTATTATTGTGTCTAGTGCCAACCCAAGTACTATGTCTTAGCAGTTGCAATTTTCCAGCCATTTTCAACTTTGGTGACTCAAATTCAGATACAGGTGGGGTTTCAGCAGCATTTGGACAAGCTCCTTATCCACATGGTGAAACCTTCTTTCATGCCCCTGCTGGTCGCTTCTCCGATGGCCGTCTCCTCATTGATTTCATCGGTAATAATTTTTACATATTAAATGAATTTCTTAAGACAAATATAGAGTTCAGACTAATGTTACTGCCTTAATGGGTTCGGTCAAACCCGTACCTTAGGTCTATGACTCTGCCGCTACTTGTAACCAGCTGCAAGAAATTACTTATAGTCCTAGAGACTTTGGGAGTGTGTGGTACATTTTTTGGAAAAAATGTTTTCTGGAAAATGACTTATTTTCTGTTTCAATTTGTGGTTAGAAATGGAAAATGCTTGTAAACATTGATAATAACATTAGCAAACCGGAGAGTGTCTTGATGAAAATTTTGAATATTAACGGTTGCTAACGATGTCTAAATATTGGTTAAAGCAGTGTTATGAAGTTAAAAGTTGAGATAACTGAGAATGAAAATGGCCTTCGCCCAAAAATAAGAGAGGAAGTCATTTTTATCCTTTTGGTGGAACATGTTCTCCCGGAAAAAATATTTTCTGATAACCAAACATAACCTTCAGACAAAGGACGCGTTTTTCTTTTCTTGTCATGACATGCTTGTTCAGCTTCTGAGCCTTTTTTTTTTTTTTGGTTCCTAATTTTTGAATTGCCAGCTGAAGGCTTAGATTTGCCTTATCTTAGCGCGTTTCTTGATTCGATTGGTTCCAACTTCAGCCATGGAGCTAATTTTGCCACAGCTGGATCAACAATTAGACCTCAAAACACAGCCATGACTTAGAGTGGATATAGTCCTATTTCACTTGATGTACAGGGTGTTCAGTTCTCAGATTTTCATTCAAGGTCCCAGATAATTCGCCAGAAAGGTACTAATTTTATTGAGCAAAGCAATAATAGAGTGTACATGAAAGTACTAGAATTCAATTTTGTAACAGGCTAAAGGTTTTGTTTTACTGCACAGGTAATATGTTTGGCCAATTGTTGCCGAAGAAGGAAGACTTTTCTCAAGCATTGTACACATTCGATATTGGCCAAAATGATCTCACTGCTGGCTACAAGCTTAATATGTCGATTGAGCAAGTAAAGGCTTATGTTGCTGATTTACTCTCTCAGTTATCCAATGTTATAAAGGTCACTGAAATAGAACCAACATATGACAATTGGACTCCCCAGCTCAACTTTACCAATTTACGTTTAGTTACTTGTTTTCTATACCAGTTTTATTCATTTGCTATAAATGCAGAAAATATATGTGAAAGGCGGAAGATCATTTTGGATTCACAACACTGGACCAGTAGGTTGCCTACCATCCGTTATGGACCATTTTCTTATTACAGCAGCACAAATTGATAAGTATGGCTGTGCTACTCCCGTCAATGAAGTGTCAAAATACTTCAACCTTCAGTTAACGAAAACTGTTGTTCAGCTCAGGAAAGAACTTCCTTTAGCTGCAATCACTTATGTTGATGTCTATTCGGTTAAGTACTCACTCATCAGTCATGCAAAGAAGCTAGGTAATCCTATGATCTAACTTACCAAGGACCTTCAACTTGAATTCCTTTTAATCTTTTTCATGGCATTAACTTCTAGATTTTGAAGTATTATGTAGAGAAATGACTAGCAGTAGCTATTCTTAGACCAAACTTGATAAGTTTAACGATTATATAACTAGAAATGCATACTAAGTGTTCTATATGTAATGACAGGATTTGAGAACCCATTTCTAGCTTGTTGTGGTCATGGTGGGAAATACAACAACAACAGATTCATTAGATGTGGGAGTAAGAAAGTGGTGAATGGAAAGGACATCGTGATCACACAGTCTTGCAAAGATCCGTCAGTTCGAGTTAGTTGGGATGGAACTCATTTCACAGAAGCAGCTAATAAGTGGATATTTGATCAAATTATTAATGGCTCGTTCTCAGACCCTCCAATTCCTTTGAATTTGGGTTGCAAGAAAGTTAACCATTGAATTTTTAGGTTAATCTCATATCTTCAGCACCTCTACCCGCAAGGTACGTAGAGTTTTCATGAGTGTCATTTGACTTAAATAAAAGCTTTTTCATTCACTAATAGCTGAGAAAAGCATCCTTGAGACTGCTCCGGCTCAATGTTTCTTTTTTCCTTTTTTATTTGGAATAGCACCTTGAGTCCTAAGTCTCTGGTTTTAGAGGAGGTACTAAGGAGGTATAAAGATGGTTATGTGGCATGAAATTGCTATTGGAGCTTGTGAGAGTCTAACTTGAATAAATGAATTACTAGTATTTATCTGCATCATCGTCACAAATAGCAGATGAACAAGCTCCTGTTTCAAATAGTAACTGCATGTGAATAACTAAAGCTCTTTAAATAGTTCAAACTGGTTGGTTTTCTGAAGGATTTTATACATTATCAGTCTCATCAAATCACATCAGGAACTAACTGTTATGTTATTTCTGTCTAGTTACTCTACAAAGAATCAAAGAATGAACTAATTTTAGTTCTGTATCTATGCTGGACATTTTGCAAGAAGCATTTACAAGGCTAATCCGACATATGTGCAATCAAATCTACCTATAATTGTTCAAAACAACTATCAACACAATAACTACCCCTTGCAAGCAACTATGATCATCAACGTATTTCTCCCTTTAATTGAAATAGCCTAAGCATATAACATATACATTATCATCTATTCTCTTCCTTTCATCTGCACTTGCAACTCTTTGATCTCTTCTTAAGGCTGCATCTATTCCACTTCTACATAAAAAATTGCAGAGTCCCCTAATTTTGAAATTAATATCTCCTATCCCTCAATCAAAGTTGTAATATAATACAACAGCCACCACTACGAATGTCCTGTTAACTTCTCAGTCAATTCATAAAGACGCTGTGCATGAATTCACGACCCAAATCGATGAACAAGTTCTTATAAATACCTATGCACGATTAAGAGCAAATAAGGTAACCTGAATTTTGAACTACCTGTTTCAGAATCCTGATTAGCTTCAAAGGATTTTTTTCTAGATGTGCCTTTACCATTCTCCAAAACTTTTAGAGCTTGACAGTGCAATTTTCAAAAAATTCTGCAGCTTCGGTTATTCCATGTCAACCATATAACACCAAAGTCCCTTGAATCTCAAGAACATTGGAATACAAACTCATACCATTTTCAAGTCACTCAATAATTTGTTTACTTTCTCTATCCTATTTTATATGACATTATCACTGTTTGGAAAGTCATCAACATCTAAAAGTAGCACTTCTCCTGTTTCAACTTATATTACACTCATATCATTTTAGGACAGTAAGTACCCTTGAACGTATCTTGAACTTTCAGCTAGAAATTTGTACCTTGGGGGGTTTCTATTACCTCCTATATTGGTTTGAAGTGGAACTAAAACCACCTTTATCGGGAGATGATGTCACGCCCCAAAACTGGAGTTGATGTGATTGGGCACCCGACCCTACTGACCGTTGAGTGAACCCCTATATTTAACTCAATTGTTTGGGTTAACGAGAAAGGTCAACAAAATTAATAATACTTAATCTATCGATCCTGAAACTGAATAAACACTGAAATTGCAATCCATAATCTCCACTAGGCAAAGTCATGATTCTATAAGCATGTTAAATGCAAAATTGTCTTCGGGGCATTGTCCAGATTACTAATAAAACTAGAACCAAAGTTGTCGAGCTTCTTTGATCTGAATCTTAACAAGATCTTATGTAATGACAAACAATGTACAATTGACAATCAATGTTCGAGAAGGATGAACAAATTATGTACAGGTTCTAGGTCTTAACAGATCTCCAAAAGGAACTAGGAAGCAGAAACGCTAGAAGAACCAGGTCCTTTGCAGAAGAACTGGAGACTATTTGATCTACTGTTCCAAGCGATCAAAAGGATTCTTTTAGAATTGAGATTAAGACTTAATCTCAATTCTTCAAGGAACACAAGTTCAAGACATGGAAACATTATCATAATTAAACACATGGAATTAGCTTGGAATTAAGAGAAGGGCGACGCGGCTGAAAAAAAAAAGTCAAACTTGATTTAGGTTCTTGGATTTCTTGAACCCATCCTACTAGGATTTGAAGAATAAGAAGCCGACATCCTACTCCTATATAAAGCATCGCATTGATGCTTCTGAGACCACCACCAGAGAGAGAAACTCGACAGTGAATAAAGCAAGATTTATTCAGAGTATTCTTTTATTGAGGGAGAATCATCTGCAACGAAGAAGAGCCTGGTCCTATCAAGATATATGTATAATGTTCTTTGAGTTGTAATAGTTAGATTAGATTCTATTGGTCCAAAGCTAGCTGTAACATTTCACATTCATAAAGAATTTGTATTAGGTGTTATTTTGTGCTGTAAAGGGATTCTTACACTGGATAGAGTCTTTGAAGAAGATGTCTACAATTAGTGAAGATTTGTAGATGTGGGGGTAGGTGATGTAGTGGTCAGTTCCTTAGGTGTACATGAATTGTAACCTTAAAATTGCTCGAGCTATAGTGGAGATTTGGGGATCCTATTAGAGAAGGTCGTGGTTTTTACCTACCTTGAGTAAGGAATTTTCCACTTAAGAACCCTTAAACAATGCATTTTCCACGGTAAGATTCCTTGTGATTTGTATTCCACACATTGCTTCTTCTTTAGGCTGAAGAGCTTGGTTCTTTAGTACATTAGGGGACGACATAAAATAATAGTTTTAATTAGTGAGAGTATAATATGAACTGTATTTTTTTTCCTTACCCAAGGTTTATTCCGATTGATTTTTCCTGACAAGATTTTTAATGGAATAGCTAGTTTAACAAAAAAAATTGATTTATAGTACTATACTTTGTCCTCTTAATGCATGTTTGACTCTGGGAGTCTCATTTTGGTGATCTTTTAAAAAATGAGGAGGTGATGTTTTGTGTATCAATAAACTAGTTTCATTTTGCCCGTGCTAAGTTCGGACCCAAAATTAACATTAAAAATTAAATTATAATTATTTTAATTTTTTTCTTCTCTTTCTGGCATTAACTTATTGAAAGAGAAGTTCGGCATTTCCACAAACTTCTAAAAACTAAATCGTAGTACAAAAGTGTTTGAAAGTTAAAGAAGATTTTTGTTTTAGACTTTCTTTTCGTTTTCAAGCAAATACATGATATAAATGTTCTTCACTTTTTTATTTCATTGAAAGTTTTTGAGAATATAAGCTTTACCATATGTAGGATTACTGACACTCATATTTTTTATCCATGAGTGTTGACTATTGAAACGTAATATTGAAACGTAAATTGATTTTGATTGACTTTATATCAGATTGAATTGTTTACCTAATTGTGCGCATAAATATTTGACTGTCCGCACAACAATAAATATTATTTATGAATCTTGAACTGAACTCGAAGCGATTTTTTTTTTTTACTGCAATAGTATTAAATAAGACAAATTCTTAAACCTAAAAATTAAGAAACAAATTCACGATTAGAATAGACATAATGTTGTGCATTTTGTCGGAACTTTTTTGAAATGCTACAATATTGTGCATTTTGTGGTAAAAATATATAACATGCTTTTATAATACATCATATCGTGCACAATTATGTATCCAAGGAAAGTCAATTTTTTTATAATGTCTAACCAAAAAGAAATTTTTGGTATAATATGTATTAGTTCTTAATATTTATATTATCTTTGTACTTAAAAAATATTTGGCTCTTATAATATCATCACGAATGAAGTAAAAGTTATCATAAAATTGACACTTTTAGTAGTTTTTCGAAAAATATCAAGTAAGCTTTTAAATTAATTTATGCTATCCATTTATTTAAACTACCCATACCACGGAAAAATATCACAGTAGGTGTTATTCTTTCAACTTTTGCAGTGAAACAAAATAATTAGGACTTGTTAGGAAATGCTTAATCCTCTCATTTGGAATTCAAATGAGATGGTTAAGTTAATAAAGCATGAATTCTCTATTATGTGCTTCCAACTGGCACATATTTGATTGAGAAAATTGTTTACCCCTAGAAAAGGTAACAATTCAATTTGTATGTGGTTTAAAGGATATGTGTTTTGATTCATTAATAAAATAAAGGTATAATAACAATGGACAAAGATTAATAACAAGAAAGTAAAGAGGTAGCCTTAGTGGATTAGAAGAACAACATAACGACTGGTCCGAGCTGGGGCTTAAGCACTTTGACTCCGGACCAATTTGTGTAAGATTCTATTGCCTTTGATGTTTATAGAGCTTAAGACTTAGGGTGTGTCATATAAGTATGCAGAAGAGAATAAAAAAATGAGATCCCTCTTATAAAGGCTCACCTCCCTATTTATAAGACAAGTGTTTGTGTTATACATGGCAACTAAATCAATCATAAGATAATGATTTCTTAAATCTCGAGTTCAGCAACTGAGTGGCATGTCATGCGGAGAGAAATCCACAACGGGCTGGATTTCTCGGACCCTTATCAACTTGAAGCGTAACTCTTCGGATGCTGCTGCGTCCGAATGACTGAGTCCGGAACGTTCCTATCCGACCAGTCGAGCCCATAATGACCTATTACTCCTCATTCTTGTTCCGAACCTTCAGCCGTTGGGTCAAGACGTTAGACCCCGATTTTTACCGTATACAGATAGTCCCTTCATTTTTCTGAGGAAAGTATTGACTCCGGGAAATGGATCCGAACGAGGCCGAGACCAACATCGAGTAGTCTACACCCCGCTGGCTTTGAAAAGACATTCAATCAATTCTGCGCTCTGCCCGATACTGATGCCTCATTATTACCAAGCCGCCTAATCAATCTTGGAAAATCGCCCCTTGTCAGAACTTTAACCTTTTAACTCCCCACTTTTTCCATTATATAAAGCCCAAATAGTTGTCATATTTTGCCATGCACTCTAAAACCCTAAATCATAAACTTTAAGAATTTTTCTTAGTAATAACTTGTCTTTAAAAAAAAAAAACCTTCTCCAATAATGACTTCCATTCCATTGTTAACGCAAAGTGTAGCCCATTCTTCATCGCCGCCACGCTCTCCGCCATTATAAGCTTCCTGTCCCGAAGAGGAACTAGAGTTCTTTGCTGCTGATATTCTTCCTGCTGGTTTCAACTACAGGAACGACTGCAAGGTTTCATACCATCTTGAGTCTGTAGAAAACTTTGAATCCTTCATTGATGCTGCCATTGTTCCTATAGTTCCGAACGATTGTAACTTAGGTGCAGATATTGATGTCGTCCCTGTTAATCGGGAGACGAGGATCAACCATCATGCTATGGGTTATTCATTAGTCTATGCCTATCCATTTGCTATTGGATTTTCTTTTCCCATTCCTTAAGTGATCGAGGACTTCTGCTGCCGGTATCGGGTTTGTCTCGGGCAACTAGCTCCACAAGTTTGGAGGCTCGTGTACTGCATTAGGATCTTGTCCAACATCACCGGAGTTTCTTTTACTCTTAATCACTTAATCCACATCTACGTTCCTCGAGTGATCCGGGGTGGTAGAGTTCATCTATACCCTCGTGGGGCTCGGTTCGTTATGATCCGCACGGATCAACTTCACCGTCCCTTGTCAATATCTTTCCCCGAAGTGTGGAACCCTGCTCCGATTCCAAAGAGAACCCGAACTTATAGTTACTATTTTCGAATGGGTAATTGCGCTGTAGGCACTTCTCGAGGCCCAGGCCGCTCCTGGGAGGTTATGTCACCGAAGAGGTGGAGAGTCAAAAATCATGGTAAGTTCCAATCTACTCGTGAAATTTCTTGTTCCTTTTCAGCTGTGTAATCTAAGCCCAAACTCGTAGTTTTCAGGGCTCCCTATGAAGAGGATTTTTTCGAGGGGAAAAAGCATTGAAGAAGTGCATACCAAGGTTTCTGCAGAAGAGGATATTGAGGCCGCTATTGCGTCAGTTAAGGCCATAAGACGAAGAGCAGTTCCGAGCATTTCAATTACCTCTTCGGGGATAGCCTCTCGGGTCAGGTTACGTCATTTTTTGGAGGCTCGAAGGGAGACTACTCGTGGTGGACCAACCCCGGTGGTCATCCTTGATGAAGTTGAGCTGCCAGCCGAGGTCAATGTTGCCATGCAGGACAGTCCCGGTGGTGGCCCGACCATGCCTAAGTACGACCCTGAATCCATCTAGCCGAAGAATGGATCTACCAGAGCATATGCGGATATGACTGGAAGTTCTCAACTTTCGAGTCATCGGACTGGCCCCCCTCTTTTTTTAGTTTTACATCAAAATTTTGTAAGGTTAATATAACCGAGGTAGCTGCGTATCTGTCAATGTATAGAAGTTTTTACTTGAATCGAACAGGGCTCTTTTTCGTATCATGAATGCTCTTGTTCACTTACAATTTCATCCGAACCGAATTGAATATTTCTTTATGCATAAATTTTTCTCGCTGGAATATCTGTTATGAGGTGAAATGTCGGTGTTAGTAGTACCTTCTCCTGTAAGTTTTAGAATAGGCGGGAACCGAAACGTCCTTTCACATCAACCGTCTTTTCACATCATGTCCGCCTGACTTCGTACATGTGTAACTTTCCGATTGGATGTCCCTTCGGTTATCTGATCGATGCATTCCGCCATAATGACACTTCATCTATAAATAGTCCGTCTCTCTTCATTTTCACTATTTACAGCCTGAAAAAAAAGTCACTCTTCGATTTCTATCCTTGTTTTCACTTTTATCTGAGAAGCCCAAACCTTCGTCGAAATCTTCAAACCTTTCGCCAAGATCTTCATCATGTTCTTCATATTTTCCTTAGATCTTCAAATCTTCATAAAATTTTCTCTCACTTTCTCCCTTCTTCAAATCTTCAACGAAAAAATGAGTTCAAGATCTTCTTCTCACGAGGCCTCTCCAGTTGGCTCTCCTCGATCGACTGATGCTACCGTTGAGCCAGAGGTTAAAACCCCATACAAACCCTGGGGTAAATACATCATCCCATTGATGTACCATTTCGACTCCGAGTTTGAGGTTAAAAAGCCTCCAAAGGGTGGTAAATTCGATTAGGGTTACGAGGAAGGCGTTATCCCTCCGCGATCGACAAGCCGATCATTTTCAAAGTCTATGCGGACTGTGGTTGGAAGGAAAAACCCTCAGAGATCATAATCTCGAGACCTGAGGATGACATCATCACATACGTGGGTGTTTACACTTACCCCTTCACCTTCAACTTAGAGCCCTCAATTGACAAGATGATTCTGGATATGTGTAAGACATATAAATTATTGCGCAAATTCGTCTGAATGTCTGGCGGATCGTCACATGTATCCATTTTTTGGCGAACAATGTCAAGGCCCCTTTCACCCTGCACCATCTGATCCGGCTTTACTCTCTCCGAATCTTTCGCGGTGGGATCGTGAAGCTCACAAAGCGTGGCAAGCATCCGATCCTTTCCAGCGTAGATGAAAACAAGGATTGAGGTGTGCTAGAACATTTTGTTTGAGTCAAAATCGAGGAGATCATTCCCCGAGGATATCTTCCTTTTCCCGAGCAGTGGAACAATAATCATAAGTGCCATCAATGCCTTTTGAATTTCCCGCTCTTGTAAGCTTCTATTAGTCTCAACTTTTTTCCCTCTAACCGTTTTTCTTGTTTCAGCCAAAGAGTGGTTACCGGGTACTATATCTAATTTCGAGAAGCGGGTGGATGACATAGTGGCCCAACACCCCCACGAGCTCTGCACTTGGAAAGATCTCTCCGTGGGCAAGTGGGTACCGAAGAACCATGGTAAGCCTCCTGCTCA
The DNA here is from genome assembly GCF_029784015.1 of Lycium ferocissimum. Taxonomy (NCBI): domain Eukaryota; kingdom Viridiplantae; phylum Streptophyta; class Magnoliopsida; order Solanales; family Solanaceae; genus Lycium; species Lycium ferocissimum. The sequence continues at coordinate 9,758,576 of NC_081349.1, read as the reverse complement.
TTTGATTTTACACCCTTTTACTTTGCCTTGAAATCTTCGTTGATAAATGGTAACGTGTTACACAGGCCTGAAGAGAGGCAAGGCCAATTTAGGGCCGGAGCCCTCGGTTGCTCCCCCGGCAATAGAAGAGATGTTCGATCGGGCAAGTACGGAGCAGTTCGTTGCAGATGTTGACACCTAATTTTTAACCTCTGGGGATTCATTTTAATCACTCAGAGTCCTTGGATTCCAAATAGAGAGAAATACCCTTTTTTTTTAAGCTAAATTGATTTTATAAAAAAAAAAAAAAAACTGTTCAAGGAATATTCTACCCTTCCAATTGGTAAAATGATTCCCATAAGTGTGATAAGTATTTTATAAATTACTTTTGCATATTTTATAAAATTTTAACAATGGGTGAAAATGGTGAAGGCCCAGCTATGGGTGAAAATAGTGTTAATGGGTGCGGGTAGCCCATTAACTAGATATCTTTTACCTTGCTTATTTGATTGTATGGGTTGTAAAAGTTGAGCCTCTACTATTAGTGAAAACCTGTGGATGTAGAACCTAGGATATCAACTAGTGATTTAGGTATTTAATCTAAAACTGGTATAAAATTCTTTCAAACAATCTTAATAATGGTAGATTGGCACAAAATGCGTTTTGTCATAGATTAAACAAACAGTTTTTCTCGGTCAAAAGACGATAAAGAGTTGCAAAGTTAATTTTTCGGAATTAAAGCATGTGTTAACTTGTATAAATCTTGGAAAAACTGGGCTACGGAGAAAAAATGAGATTGACATGATTTGGCTACAATTTTAAGGCATGAAAAAACCGAATCCTTTTCAAATCTATAAAACTGGGCTTGATTTTTTCTAGACCAAAATGACCTCTTTTATAAGAAAACTTGGGCTGAGATACAGTCAAATTATATCACATTTGGGCCTGGAAGCCTATGCAAACAGACCAAAGTGAGACATTTGGGTTTAGGGATTCAAAGAAATATGGACACATTTTTGGATGGATGGTTTAACTTTGGACTGAAATTTGACCCAATTTGAAGGCTGGAAATATAGTTGGGCCGGATGAGACTTGTTTGGGCCAGTTTGAGGTTTGATGGACTTTGGACTTGGAATATTAGATTGACTAATGGGCTTCACTTTAAAATTTGGACTTAATAATAAAACTTTCGCTTATATGTATCAACGCGGGAATATATCCCATATTTTCTATATACGATATAATAAAAACGCGTAAGTACTAAACCCGTTTCGTTAGGACTAAAATAGTAGTGACTCTACTCGGAAGCGATCCTGGGTGTGTCCTAGTCTGAAAACGAAGTGAGTTGAATACTTGCATGGATTTTCAAAGCAAAAACCTCTTATTTATAAGGGGACTTTTTGCCAAAATTTTCTGAAGTATATCATGAGATGAACATAAAGATGCTATCTTTTTGCGGAAAATCTAACACATAAGTAAATAAATAAACCTCACAGTGAAGCTCGTACGTCAACCGTATTCTAAGGATCCTTAATACCAGAGTGCTTAAAACCTTCCCTGGGGGATCATCAGAACCCTTACCTCGAACTCTGGTCCAAAAGATTTTTTCTCGGTCTGAAAAATTCTTTAAACCCGATTTTCCTAATTTTCCTTTTGAATAAATTAGGTGGCGACTCTAAAAAACTAATTATCCAATTTAGAGCACCAACAACCTCAGATTACTTTTATGCCTTAAACCCGCATAAAACCGAATTGAAACAACCGAGGTTTCAAAGAGCAAAAAACGGTGTAAGTCCTCCCAATCCTCGACCTCTACGGGTCAAAAAAGAAGGAGAAAAGCTGCCGGTGGCACTTTTCAGACTTGGTCGTTAAAGAATATTCCCGAGGAGGATTTTGTTGTGGAGTCTGTCCGTGCCGATACGGTTTCTGCCATTGTTGTTGAGACAAGCATTACTCCTATCAATCTAACGGAGAGAAATGTGTCCGAGATGGCCTACCTGACTGCCGGAGGCTTGGGTGAAGATGTGCAGTTCTCCGATCTGCAGTCCTTGCCAGATTTTGGCCCATTGGGAACTGCGTCCCCTGCGGACCCTATTTTGGTGGAAGACGACCCGTCCTCGGGTTTCTGCAAGCGGCCAAAGTGGCGGGAACTACTTCCCCCTCCCTTCAAGCAGGAGGATTTCGAAGATACGTTTGAAGCTGTTGCCCCCACTTCTACTGCAATGGCAGACCCTGTAGCGTGTCGTAATTTTTTCGATTCGCATTTGCACTTGCCTCATTTAAAAAGGAAAGTGTTCCGGAGAAGTACGGTTGTCAATCGTACCGAGAAAAAGAAAAAAATATTCTTCTACGTGATGGTGCTGTAAATGGACTTATTTTAGAGTCGCCACCTAATTTTTAGGAAATTAGGAAAATCAGTTCGAAAAGGGTTCATTCAAAACAGTTAAATTTTAAAAGAATCCTAATCTAACCAAAGTATGGGTAAGGGTTACGTGATCCCCCAGGGAAGGTGTTAGGCACCCCGATATTAAGGATCCGCTCAATTACGTTTTACCTACGGGTTCTAATAATATGTTCAAATAGATATAAACTAGTTTGTGATAAAAATAGTTTCTGTTTAATATTTCCGCAAATATTAGTCATTTATGCAAAATAGTACGTTTCAGGAATCAAAAGTGGTAAAAAAATTCCCAAAATTAGGCGTTTGGGGTGTCGGACTAGAACACTTAGGCTAATACCCGAAAGCTCTTAGCCTAAGTAGGACCCTATGTAAGTCCACCCAAAAACAATTTCGAAAAAATCGTTAAAGTATAGGAAAATAGGTTGAATATATGATTTATATAGCATTGTATATATATATATATATATATATATATGTAGTCCCTTCTATAAGTTTGAGCCAAATTTTATTATATTTTCTTTTAACCTAAGTCTAACCAATTAAAATTGGTCCTTCAAGTTTGAATATTGGTCCAAATCTTCCCATAAGTCCATGAACAACCCGTATAGTCCATAAATTCATACCAGTCCACAGGTCTAAAAATTATTCAAATCAGTCTCATTATTTGCTGAATTGATCATTTGAAGTTACGAGCTAGATCAAAGTTTCAAAAATCAGTTTTGTGGTTTTAGAAT
>NC_081349.1:9656630-9755362 GCF_029784015.1 Lycium ferocissimum | reverse complement strand
TGGATATAGCAAGATGACAAGATGATATAAATCCGGTCAGATGACCGCAGTATTCGTCATCCAAAAAATCGATGTTACTCAGCAGATAGAAGCGGATTTGTAGCTGCCAGACAGAGCAGGTTGATCAAATCAAATCCAGACAGATTACGGAGCAACGTGAAACTTTTTCTTACGCAGTCGGTCAAGATAAGGTGCCCATGAGAGTCAAACTCTCCGGCCAAGACTTGGAAGATCACTCCCTTACTCAGCCACACAAGAACAATTATTTGCTTATGTGCTTATTTTTTTTTCCTTATCCCGCTACCGGTCGGACACACACCGGCACACACAAAGGCATTCCGCATAAGGAATACCTTTCTCTTCCGATCGAGTCGAACTACAAATGACTTGATTCCCAAAACTAGGGATATGTAAGCGGGCTCAATACCAGAGAGTCAGTCACATTTTTACCCAAGCACATAGGGACTCTCAGTTCAATAGCGGGGACTACCGAAAATTTGTTTAAATTTGCATCTAGAAGTCATAATTGAGTCGAACTACAAGTTGGCTGAATACTTATGAAACCTGAGATATGTAAGAAACCCAGAAACCAGAGTCCGACCATATATTTTCAAAACTACATAAAACATGAGAAAAGAATAAGCCTGGTCAGTCAAAAATTAGGGTTAGTCAAATTTCGTTGCTCAGGGATGGCATTACCATCCCCGAACACCAAAGGAGAAGTTGTTGACACTCAATTTTTGACCTCTTGGGATTCATTTTAATCACTCAGAGTCCTTGGATTCCAAACAGAGCGAAATACCCATTTTTCTAAAGCTAAATTGATTTTATTAAAAAAAAAAAAAAAATTGTTCAACGACTATTCTACCCTTCCAATTGGTAAAATGATTCCCATAAGTGTGATAAGTGTTTTATAAATTATTTTTGCATATTTTATAAAATTGTAACAATTATGTACTTAATTGTTTTAATTGGTCAAATTGACAAAATGGCAGGTACTTTACTCTATTTAAAATTCAAGGAGCTTAATTAATTAAATGAATTAATCACCCTTGCCCCCTCCTTTCTAAATGCATATTCAATTTATTGGAATTTTTTCATAATTGATTAAGCCTTTAATTATGATTATTCTGTAAATTGTTCACTAAATGGCTATAATTGAAATAATCAATTGATAGTCTAAATGGTGGCCCAATTGGAAATCATTTCCCATAATTGAGGTTACTATTGCAAAATTAGCTTTTAATTGTTTATTTAATTGAAATATAACCGTGCATGAAAGGACCAAAATCATTGATCTAATTAATCAAGGTCATTACTACAAAGTCACTTTAAAATGACTAATTGGACCAAAGAGGCTAAAATTAAAATAGCATGGTCTTAAGACTAAGTCAGTTAAAGGACACAGTTGCAAAACTAACCATTGTTTGTTTAAATTTATCTTGTTTGATTGTAATTAAGAGTCTTAATTGATTGGTCGTTGTATAAATTAGGGTTATTTATTAAAACAAGTGCAAAAACCCGACATATATACACACACACACACACACACACACATATATATATATATATGCGCGAATATACACGTGATATACGTATATATCACATGTATATGTATGTGTGTGTTTAAAAGGACCAGTCTCATTTATTTTTAAATAGACTAGGCCCAGTCCATAATAGACTGACCCAGCCCATTTGCACCTTATAGAGGGATAATACCCCCTTCAGGTCATACCAAACGCACCCTCCCCCTTCCTCTTTCCCCTTTTCTCTCTAAAAACCCTAGCTGCCCCTATGCGATTTTCTCTCTCCTCATCACCATGGTTGTTTATAGCAAAGTGGCAGGTAAAAAAAGCTTGCCTAGGTCTGGCATGGCCAAAATGAGTAAAGCATTGAATGCTCTCACTTGTTTTCACCTAACACTGCCCAAACACGGTATTATTTCTCTATTTTCTTCCCATTGTTACAGATTCAACGGTAAGAATTCTGAAATCTCTTAACGATTTTTGTTTGCATCCCATTTGAACTTTGATTTTTCATTGGCTCATGACTGGTCATATGGATCGACCTTTTTAAGGTCAAATTCGACCTTCCATTTATTCTATTCAATGATTGTTAGCCGTTAGATGGGGTTTGAGAAGAAAATTTTTAAAATATCTTAAAGTCCCACATCGGTTGAAATTAGGGTTTCACCTCAATTTGGGGGATATAAATAGAACCCTTAATTCTCACTATTACCTGAGACCTTGATATCTTAACACTGAATACCTAGGGTTTTTAGCCTCATTGCTTAAGACCTTTAATTTTCAGTGAAGTTTAAATTTTAAAAGTTTGTTTATTTGTTTCCTTGGTGTGGTCTGGTGAATTTAAGCTTTTTGAGGGATTAATTTGAGATTCTAAGGCCAGTTCTTGATCAAAGGCTGCACTCACAAGAGGTAATTCCCCTTTTCTCATTAATCTTTGCAATTTTCTATATTTTTGTAGGTTTAATTTGCTGTTATATGATGTAGCATGTTTGTTTGTGTGTATTTAAGTAGATAGTATTCTGTCTTACTTCATTAAACTGTCTTGAATTCTTTTTATAGTTTGTTTGTTTACTGCTCATAGAATGTGCAGCCTATTTATTTATGTATGTGCAGTTAGATGGTATTGTTATCTGCTTGTCATCTTAGGTGATTAGTATGCTATGGTTATATGGTTTAAATCCTGAATAAGAAGCCTAGCATATTAGTTAAAGATGTGTCAAGTTGGTTATTACATGAGTTGAGTCATTAATTGTGGAGTTTAACATGATGATTATTAGCTTTTATTAAGCATGCTGTTAATGGTCAGTTTCGTTAATCTATACTAGTGTATGCATATTGGTTTGATATTCAGAAACATGCCTGAGTGAGGTACAATCCTATTTGAAGTTGATCTAAAATGATGCATAAGCTTTATACAGCTGCCTTGTCTGCCCATATTCCTAAGTTTGACAAACCTGTAGTGAGTTTATTCTATTTGGTTGACCTGTTTGCCTGCTTAAACTTAATACTAAATCTAATAGGCTATTTTGAGTTCTTATAGTTCTTATAAACTAACTATGTCTATCTGAGCATGTAAAAATGGTTTTAAAATGACATATGATCCTTCACCTTGAGTTAAGTCTATTAATCATGTCTGATAAATTAATGTAGGCTTAAATACTGATGGTATGGCACTAGAAACTACTTTGAACTAGTTAAGAGATTTAATGAGGTCAAGATGTGTTTGACAGGAACTAAGTATGCTAGTTGAAGATCAATGAGTGTATGTCATTATATTAATCTGATTTGTGTGCAACATATCTATTGTTTCATTCCATGTTCAGTGTTTGAAGGAATCAGTTATGTGGCTGGCTTTAGTCTTAATCCTACCACTTAGTCTAAATCCATGTTATCTAATGTATTATGGGCCTGCTGAAAAAGGAAAATGATTGTAACACTCTGTTTTGTCCTAATTGGCATATTGTGTGATTAATACTTCACTTATTATACTAAAAGTTATTAAGTGGCCTGAATTTGATCCTCCTTGACTGAAATGAAGCATGTATACTGATATATCCCTAGAATGTTGAAACCAACACAAGAAAAGCATGTAGTTTGAGTCTTTGTGGGGAAAAGATATATGGTCCTGATAATCTATCTGATAGCATCATGTTCAAGTTGGCATCCTTTGTTTGGCCTATTTGATTGTCCTGATTCATTTTCATATCATCCTGCCTATTGACATTCCTATGCAAAGACTTAGTGTGAGCAAGCATGCTTATGAGAATCACTTGTATGGGCAGAGGCAACCTAAACTTGCCAAAATATATGCCTGCTTCCTATTTGTTTCCTTAGTTCTCTTCTTTGCATCCCTTGTGCTTTTGGATCTTTGATCATTTGATTGAGTTGGCTTGTCTGAATCCTGTCTATGCCTAAACATAGTAGAGAACATGTTTGTATATGTCTGCTGATATACCTATTAGTCAATACATTAATGAGGAAGTCCAATTAGCCAAAAGGGATCAAGCATGAGCCTCTCCCAGTGCCTGCCATGCTTGGGGTTCATGAAACCCCTTGGACCTTGTGCGACATTGGGAACAAAGAGGTAAAAGTTTTTTTTTTTTTTTAGCCACTTGGGAATCCTCAAAGGTGTATATACTCAGGTATATCAAAGAAATGTATATATATATGTGTGTGTGTGTGTGCGCGCGCGCCTATGTCTTCCTTTAACTTATAAGCAAATACCTAAATCTGTTGGACTAAGTTTTATTTGAAGAATAGTTTTGATTGACCAATTCATTGTTTACTATGTATGTTCCTTACCTGCCTAATATGTATACATGGTATTAATTTTATCTTCTCTAAGTGAGAAACTCCCTTGCATTTCTGGTCCATTGCATCTCCAATACAGGGGTTGGGCCAAGGCCCAATCCCATTTTATGATCGAGTCCAGTTCGTGATTTGAAAGGAAAGAAAATATTATTTTGAAGGCCCAACCATGGGTGAAAATAGCGAAGGCCCAGCTATGGGTGAAAATAGTGTTAATGGATGCGGGTAGCCCGTTAACTAGATATCTTTACTTTGCTTGTTTGATTATTTGATTGTATGGGTTGCAAAAGTTAAGCCTCTACTATTAGTGAAACCTTATGGATGTAGAACCTAGGATATCATCTAGTGATTTAGGTATTTAATCTAAAACTGGCATAAAATCCTTTCAAGCAATCTTAATAATGGTAGACTGGCACAAAATGCGTTCTTTCATAGATTAAACAAACAGTTCAAAAGACGATAAAGATTTGCAAAGTAATTTTTCAGAATTAAAGCATGTGTTAACTTGTATAAATCTTGGAAAAACTGGGCTACATAGAAAAAATGAGATTGACATGATTTGGGCTACAATTTTAAGGCATGAATAAACCGAATCCTTTTCAAATCTATAAAACTGGGCTTGATTTTTTCTGGACCAAAATGACCTCTTTTATAAGAAAACTTGGGCTGAGATACAGTCAAATTATATCACATTTGGGCCTGGAAGCCCATGAAAATGGACCAAAGTGAGACATTTGGGTTTATGGATTCAAAGAAATATGGACACATTTTTGGATGGATGGTTTAACTTTGGACTGAAATTTGACCCAATTTGAAGGCTGGAAATATAGTTGGGCCGGATGAGACTTGTTTGGGCCAGTTTGAGGTTTGATGGACTTTGGACTTGGAATATTAGATCGACTAATGGACTTCACTTTAAAATTTGGACTTAATAATAAAACTTGTGCTTTAATATATATATATATATATATATATATATATATATATATATATATATATATATATATATATATATATATATATATATATATATATATATTAAATCGGGAATATATCCCATATTTTCTATATACGATATAATAAAAACCCGTAAGTACTAAACCCATTTCGTTAGGATTAGAATAACAGTGACTCTACTCGGGAGCGATCCCGGGTGTGTCCGAGTCTGAAAACGAAGTGAGTTGAACACTTGCGTGGATTTTCAAACCAAAACCCCCTTATTTATAAGGGGACTTTTTGTCAAAATTTTCTAAATTATATGATGATATGAACATAAAGATGCTATCTTTTTGCGGAAAATCTGACACATAAGTAAATAAATAAACCTCATAGTGAAGCTCGTAGGTCAACCATATTCTATGAATCCTTAATACCAAGGTGCTTAAAACCTTCCCTAAGTGGTCACCAGAACCTTTACCTCGAACTCTGGTCCAAAAGATTTTTTCTCGGTCTGAAAAAAACTCTTTAAACCTGATTTTCCTAATTTTCCCTTTTGAATGAATTAGGTGGCGACTCTAAAAAACTAAATATCCAATTTAGAGTACCAACAACCTCAAATTACTTTTATGCCTTAAACCCATGTAAAATCGAACCGTAACAGCCGAGGTTTCAAAGAGCAAACAACGGAGTAAGTCCTCCCAATCCTCGACCTCGACGGGTCAAAAAAGAAGGAGAACCACCAAAGTGGCCGGTGGCACTTTTCAGACTTGGTCATTAAAGGATATTCCCGAGGAGGATTTTGTTGTGGTGTCTATCCGTGCCGATACGGTTGTCGCCACTGCTGTTGAGACAAGCATTACTCCGGTCAATCCAACGGAGAGAAATGTGTCTGAGATGGCCGACCTGACTGCCAGGGGCTTGGGCTAAGATCCTCTGATCTGCAGTCCTTGCCAGATTTTGTCCCATTGGGAACTGCGGCCCCTGCGGACCCTATTTTGGTGGAAGACGACCCGTCCTCGAGTGAGAAGCAAGCGGCTGAAGTGGCCGGAACTACTTCCCCCCTCCATTCGAGCAGGAGGATTTCAAAGATATGTTTGAAGTTGTTTCTCCTACTTCTACTGCCATGGCAGACCCTACGGGGTTCCATATCTCTATCGCCCAAAGGCGCAGAAGGCCCTTGAGGGCTACTAAGTCGAGTTATGAAAGAAAATACCGAGCTGCGGAGCCAGATCGAAAACGTTCGGGGCCAGCTGGATGCTCAAGGTCAAGAGACTGAGAAATTTAAGATTCTCTTGCAGCAAAAAGAAAAACAGTTGCAAGAAGTTGGTGACTCCTCGGCTCTTAAGGCCGAGCTCGCTATTGCCAAGTAGGATAAACTCCCGGTTGAAAACGATCTGGAGGACTCGGTTGAGAAATATGTCGTCCTCTTGGTGGATAAGCAGAGGCTAGTGCTGGAAGGCGAAGTTTCCAGTGAGGTATTCGAGGAGAAGGCGGCTGCCATTACTAATTTGAGGCAGGAGCTTGATGCTGTTAAGGCCGAGATAACCAACCTCATTACTGAGAGCGAATCAAAAAAATACGCTTTGAGGATGGCCTAGGAGAAGGCCGACAATCGGGTTAAATCTGTTGAGAACCTTACTGATCAACTCAAGACTACCACCCGAGATCTAAAGAGCTATCTCAGCAAAACGCCTTGCTGGCGGGCCAACTATGGCAAGCTTTGTACGAGCGAGATCGAATCCAGGCTCAAGCTGAAGCCGATGTCAAGGCTGCTAATGACCGTTCTACTTTGCGAGCCGAGCACATGAAGTGGAAAACCCGCATGCTTACTCTCTAAGTGGTTCAGCGAGGCATCGAGGATATAGATGCGAATATCACCCAGGCCGAGAAAACTGAGACCTGGACTCAAAAAGCTCTCCTGGGTGAAAGCTCGGAAGATGAGCCTGTTGTTTCTGAAGAGCTCGATTCCTCCGAAGAAGAATAGATAGCTCCTTGAACAAAAAAATGTATTTTGTTATTCATTTTTTGTAATTTTGTCAACATCGGTATCTGGCCTTATATATATGTTATGAAAGTGTTTGTTTCAACGGTGTTCATTTCAACGGTGTTTTTCAAGTCATTTTTTTACGCTTAAATATTGGTTATTCAACGTCTTCTTGTAAGAAAGATTCTGACCAATATCTCGTTCGAATATGAGTTATACTTGACCTCGGATAATCTTTTGTATGGGTTCGTCATTTCAAGTGAACCACTCTTGAAGGATAAGCTAAGCGTATGCACCAAGATTTCATCTGTTGGTGACTATGTATATAGACCTTATTTTATGCTTCGGACATCTCCAAATCACTTTGGGCATTTGGGTTGATATTTCCACCCTTTTAGATTTAGTGTTTTGAGTCTTTTTCTTCAGGCTTAGTTTACTTGAAAATTTTAACGCCTTCGTGTGTAGGTCGGGCTCAATTCACTTAGCGTTTCTAAAGCTAAGCCTATATTTTGTTCGTCGTTTCTTGACAACAGTCCCTAGTTCAGGGCTGCTCGTGAACATAGAGGTAAAAAAGACTTATGAATGCAAAGTGAATATTCGCGTAATAGTAATTTATGTTGACATATGCAAAGTTTGAACCGAAGTGTTCTTCTCATTTCACAAACTTGTATGGTACAACTGCCGAGGGCATTCGATTCGCTTCTATCGCAGTAAATAAACTAACCGAGCACGACTCATACGGTTGTTTGGCCCTTAAAATAAATCCTATTGCAGAAATTTCAAAAATACAATTGACTCGGCCTCGTTGGGCTATGTGTTAGTCCCCTAGTGTTTGTGTTCGAAGTATGAGAAGAGAAACACTATCATTGATCTTTGGGCAATCCCCAGTCCCAGCACTTGGCTGGTCTTCGGTATTAAAGTAACACGCCGTATGTTGTTGCCTCATTAAAAACATTGTCGGAAAACCCACTTTGGACAAAATTGAGCTAAGGGAAAAAGAGTGCAACACATGTTTTCAGCCCTAACTCTAACCTTCTTAACTTCGTTCTTGCTTTCCCCTGCAAAGATCAAAACAGATAAGTTTAAGAAATTCACGAAAGGTGCGAGGGTCGTACCTTAACAATAATATCTCTTCAAGTGTGTTATATTCCAATTACTTCCGACTCGAGTTGGTACGAGCCTTTGCCAGTTATTCCGGTTACCCTCCCAGTTTGGACCAAGCTTCCCTCCGTGAGGGTTTTTTGTGTGCAACGTGACCTTTGGAAGGACCAAGTCTTTGATTTGGAAGTGCCGAAGGTTCGTTCTATGATTGTAGTATTTGCCCATTTGTTGTTTCTGTGCTGCCAGACGGACCAACGCAGTTTCGCGTAGTTCCTCCGGTAAGTCGAGTTTTACCACCATAGCCTCGTCATTTTTTTTTTCATGGCGTATTGGAACCTCAAGCTCGGTTCTCCAACTTCAATTGGGATTAAGGCCTCTGCGCTATACACCAGTGCTTGACTTCGAGGTTGTCCTGTAAGCCCAGAGCACTTCTTTCCACCTGCCTTTGGATTCATCCAACCGTTTCCTTAAGTTTTGAATAATAGTCTTATTTGTTGATTCTGTTTGTCCATTTGAGCTCGGATGTTATGGAGTGGACATTATCTTCTTGATTTTCAAGCCTTCAAGGAAATTATTGACTTTGTTGCCTATGAATTATCGGCCATTGTCACATGTGATCTCAGTTGGGATGTCGAACCGAAAAATGATGTGGTTCCATATAAAATTGATGACTTCTTTTTCTCGTACTTTTTCAGAGGCTTGTGCTTCAACCTATTTAGAAGAAGGGCCAACTATGTCCATTTCCCATTTCATGAATGACCATGGGGACAATATCGGATGGAGCAATTCCCCTGGTTGATGAATTATTGGGGCGTGCCTTTGACACCGATCACATTTCCGAACAAACTTCTTTGTGTCTTCTTCCATATGCTCCCAATAGTAGCTGGCTCAAATTAGCTTCCGAACAAATAACTCAGCTCCGAAGTGGTTACCACAGGTTCCTTCGTGGACTCCACCCATTGCATAGTCTGTCTCATCGGGCCCCAGACACCTGGCTAAAGGACCGTAAATAAACGTCAGTATACTTTCCCCTCGACCATTCTATATCTTGCTACCTTGGTCCTAGGAGCTCGTGATTCCTTAGGATTTGCTGGTAATTTTCCCTCCACCAAATAATCGATGTATTTATTCCGCCAGTCCCAAGTTAAACTCGTCATATTGACTTTGGCGTGGCTGCTTTCAACAGCGGATTTCTTCAATTGTACCACCTTACTGATAACGTCCAAATCCACGCTATTAATTAGAATGAGCACGGTCGTATGCAAATATAATTTACCCACCACAGAGAACAATATATAGGAGATTAGGAAAAGTAGGAATTATCACCAACAATAGCTATGCCAAACACTTAAAGGCTATTTAGAGAGAAAATTATAACTAATTGTGAAAACGTAAGCTAACCTAGAAAGCAAGTAAAACGATCAATGGCCACAAGAATGGATACAAAGGAAACTACGCTCAAGTAACGATCCAATGTATTTCATGATTTACAACTAATGATGAGTTTATATTACTTAGCCTCGAATAATGACTCTAAATTAGCTTCTTCTGAAGACTAACTAGACTTCCTAATTGAATATCCCTAAAGCAATTAGGAGCATTAAGTACACCCGAATATGGCTACAAGTGGTGTCGCCTATCCCTAGGTCGATTTCCATTAGATGAGGGTTAACGCCCCAAATTCTTGTTAATTATTCTTTCCCAATCTCGAGTTTGCCTCTTCCGAGTTTAAACCGAAATAAATGGGCGAGTCCAAGGTTAGCAATTCCCTTAAGAAACATTAAAGAATAAGAATAATTAAAACAACATTAACTCACTTCATTAGGAATAAAAATCATTCAATATATAAGCAAAACAAGAGTTTCAATCCAAACTTTAACAATGTATACTTTCATAAACAAGGTTCAAGTATAGAAATGAAATACTACATACTTAGATATTCAATACATAGCAAGGAATTGAAGAAATGAGTAAAGGGTTAAGAAATTTCCCATCAAACCTTCAAATCTTCAATCCCCAAGTGTAGGTGTTGGAACCCTAGCTCTCCAAGACTTGTGTTTTATGCCAAAGATGAAAAATAATGTCTTCAAGCTTGCTTTTGTAGTCCCAAAACTTTCCCACTCAAAATTAGACCAAAACAGCCCCTGATTTTCGTCTTTGCAAATCTGGCCCGTTTTTGCAAAACTGTCCAGTTTTGACAGTTTTGCAAAACTGTCCAATTTGGCCTCTTTTTGACTTTATTTCAACTTGATTTCTTCCGATCACTTCTAAATCATATAAAACCTATAAAATAGATGTAAACGATATTAAATGCACTATTTTCCCAATCAAACATAGCAAAAATATAAGATTAAAGAAGAGATAAGTTGGTAAAATACCAACTTATCAAACTCCCAAACTTAAACTATTGTTTGTCCTCAAGCAATTCAAAACATACAATCTCCTTCTAAGGAATCGACTCAATAGTGCATCAACATCACATCAAGTCAAAAAGTCTACTTTAAGCACAAATACGACTTTGATTGGTACCACCAATTAATCCAAAACATATGAATCACCCACTTCTTCTCAAAACTTCATTTTCATTTCAAGTGCTCACACACCAAGTTAATCAAAGAAGCAATTATGTCATGACACTAAAGTTTCAAAATTTGCCTCATTATCACAAAACAACTTTCTTTTGTTCATTCCTCTCAATTGGAAAATGGAACAAATTCACAAATTAAATTCTCATGTGTCCTCACACTCAAGAGAGAATCCCACGCTTATAAAATGCAATTCAAAACAAAAATGGGATATCAAATGGAAAGAATTAACTCTCTCTCTCACAAAGATGTTCAAATGCACAAAAGTAGTACCATAAGCTTACCCTTCATGTATTTCTCCATTAATATAGATACACTTGGTTCAAAATCAATTAGGACTTAAAGGGTTGTAATGAAGGCTTTTAGTTAAGGTAGGGACATAATTTGGAAATAGTGACTCAAAACCTCCCTAAGCACTACAATTTTCGACAATCAAAGCACACTTCATTTAAAACTTTTCCACCCTTTTCTTCATCTTTTCAATTCACCACCTAGTTTTCCCATTATTCACAACTCTTTATTCTTCCTTTCCTTTTTCTTCATTCTTTTTGTTGTTGTTTGTTCTTTTATTTTATTTTTTTCAAAATTTCAAGGAAGACCACTATTTTTTTTATTTTCACCTTTCAAGCAACTTTCACATCACACTTTACCAGCCCCCAAACTTAGGCTTTTAGCCTATATTTGCACTTTCAAAACACTTAGGGAGGAAGGATGCCAAAAGATAGGTCAATGAAGAACAAAAGGGTAAATCTTGTAACATGGTTGCCAAAGAAAAGGTTAAAGGCTCAAAAGGGGTAGACTAGGGAAAATATGCAAGGGTAGAAAATTAAGGGGCACGAAAATGATCCAAGGAAGGCCTAATGTCATTTTCCAAACCAAGCTAATCTAGAATTTCGCCTTAAAACACATTCCGGGCAAGTTCTAGACCACAAGTTATGCAAAAGAACTCACAAATAAACCTCACCGCACATGGCACATGAAAACTCAAGTAGAATATGTATCCAAGAACCAATTGAAACAAATGAACTCAAAAAGTTACTCATAGCCTAAAGATACTAATTAGCGAAAGTAAGAGCAAAAAATTGAGTCTACAAGTCAAAACAAGAATCCTTACTTCAATCGTTTTTCTTTTTCAAAAATCAAGAATTCATATGCCAAGGTTTAAATATGTTGGTACCAAGCAAGCCAAAATTGGTCAAGGAGCAAAAATCACATCCTAACACCATTCCTACAACTAAACTACAAAATACTAAAGAAGATAGTAATAAAAAAAATCACACTAATATAAATGTCATTAAAAAAAATACCAAAATAACATCAATCTACCAAATTATCATCCGTCTGACATATCACACCCCATCACAAAACTATCTATCAAAATAAAGCCTCCCCCAACTTAAAATGTTGCATTGTCCTCAATGTAACTAAAAAGTGAAAACAAAAGTTAAGAGAGGCTCCCTATTAGCACATTCACTTGTTTTCCTTTGCTTGTCATGATCAAACTATCACAAGAAAATTCATCCATACAATTCCGAATAATTTACAATTCAGCCCATAACCGCAAGTTGTAGTAGGACGCAATTTTCACAAAGGACACAAAATATTCAATGCTCCTAATCTCGCCCAGACCACCCTACACTTACTTCTACGCATCTTCTAATAGTGCTCAGTTACTCAGACTTCACCGACGAATGAAATCACCTCTCAGACAATTCATCGAACAACTTACATGCAACATTTTAAACAAGCTTTTTGATACACTTAGTTAATTGAATCACCCTCCCAATTTAATGGGAATTATAGTTCAATCAATCATACTTCATCCCAATCATCCAACAACACCAAAATTTCACAATTTGTGACCTCAAATTCCACATCAATTGAACCATAAAAAAGAAACAAAAATCTGCCTAGAAAAGAAATTGAGGGGAGAGAGAGAAAAAGAAAATCTAGAGAAGAGAGGGTGTAGAACTTACCTGATTGTTGGCGTGTTGGGGGATGGACAGAGATGGTGGCAGGCTGGTGCGAGGAACAGGGGAGTCGGCTGGAATGTTTTACCAATTGGAAAGAGAAGCACAACCTTGGGAAATAAGGGAAGAGTTGGGACATAGGCATTGAAGTGTTAAAGTGTACACTTACCTTGGCGTGTGAATACAAACCCGTGTGATGTGAGTGCATGTGTGGAAATAAGAGGAGGCATGTTGTTGTTTTGGTTTAAAGTAGCAAGTTTTACTTGGCTCAAGATAAAGAACAGACCACCTGAAGAAGGTTTTGTGCAATTTATTGCACTGTGTCACTTTTTTATATTTTCAGTTTGCACTGTTTCACTCCAACTCCTCAAATCATGAACAATTTAATTCCAAAATTTGTGAAAATTGGTGGAATGATCAAAAATAATTTTTTTTTAAAAAAAAAAAACTTACCTAAAAATTAAACTAAAAATTAAGAAAACGTGAGTTAATTTTACCATTTTTCCCTCCACTTGGAGGATATGAATTTTCACCCCAACTTTGAATCAAGATTACGATGACACTCATGGGGCGGTGGTAGAAAAACAAGGAGACCAACTCTCGAATGTCGCATTTTACACTTCTTGGCCTTTAAGTGAGGCATGTCATTTTGTCTTCTTGGCATAGCAAACCTTAAAATAAAAACATCGTGGTCTTCATCACCAAATTCCTCCATAGGCTCGAGTGGTTCAATTTCCATATCACCCACCATGCTCAATGTTGAAAAATGGTTAGAATGAGGTCCAATGCGCTCAAATTCCAAACTTGCATGAATTTTGACATCCTCACCCAAAAATGAACTAGAGTCTTCAAAAACTATTTTATGAACTTTCTTATTCAACTCTAGTATCATTTCTTCAACTTCGGCATCATTCACTATTTTTGGGTTGGTCGGTTAGTAATTCACCATTAGCTCATGAAAATCAATCTTGACCTCTTCTTCATTGGAAACCAATTCAAAACTGCAATCCATGACCCTTTGATATTGAGCATCACATGCCTCAATTTTTGCATTTAATTCGGCCTCAAATTCCCGGATAGCAATTTCAAGTAGCGCCATTTCTTGACTTTGCTCAACATGCAATTTTAGAAATTCTTCCATCATCCGCGAAAAGCCTTCACGGTGATCCCCCATAGACTTCAAGTTGTTGAGCTTGATTCATTAGCCAATCTTGGCTCAAAATTTCCACTTTGTCAAGTTTTTCTTCATTGTGAGAGTTGTCCAAAGCTTGTAAAAATCCTTCCATGGTGAGAAACACATTTTGGATAGTTTCATCATCTCCATGTTGAACTTCTTCCCACAATTTGGTCAAGACTTGCCCATATTCTTCATTCCTCCCCATTATGCTTTTCAAAATTTCAACTTCTTCTTTTTGAGAATTGGAGATTTCTTCTTCAAGATTTTGCTCTTCTTCAAGTTGAGCCACTTCTTCACTTTCACAACTTTCGTTGTGGTCACAAGAATTGTCGTGCTCATCTTTCAAATTTGAAATCTCTTCTTCAACCAATTCATTTTGAGGAGTAGACACTTCCATGACAATTGAGGAATTGGCATCCTCAAATGAATCATTCATTCTTTTCATAGCTTCTCCATTTTCTAAAATGGATTGTTGGATGAGTTTTCGCTCTTCCTCCATTTTAGCTTCCCGATCTAAGTATGTTTGGAGCATTGCCATGATGCCTTCATATCCGGCACTTTGCCCTTCACTTGCCATATCATTGTTCCTATCAAACTCAAAAGCATAACTAGCATTTTCGTTAGAACAACTTGGGGGAGGGGGAACAAAATAATTGGGACAATCACCCCAATGTCCACCTTGACCATCACATATATTACAAATATTCCCATCATAGGATTGAGACGGTGCACACATCTCTCTCCTAGGAGCATTTTCACAATCTTGCCAAAAGTGGGGTCCTCCACAATATGGACATGGGTCATCAAAATATGGGTTGCAGCCATCAAACCCATTTTCATTCCAAGATGCCATAGTGACACAAGTAACAAAAATAAATAACAAAAATAAAAATGCAAAGAAACACGAAAAATCACAAACACATATTCACAGGTTTGGACCAAAGCAAGCAAGCTTAAATCCCAAACTAACCCAAATACGCCAAATTGTTCCCCAGCAACAGCGCCATTTTTGATAACGTCCAAATCCACCCTATAATTAGAATGAGCACGGTCGTATGCAAATATAATTTACCCAACTATGAGTCGGGGTCGATCCGACAAAGAATAATATATAGGCGATTAGGAAAAGTAGGAATTATCACCAACAATAGCTATGCCAAACACTTAAAGGTTATTTAGAGAGAAAATTATAACTAATTGTGAAAACGTAAACTAACCTAGAAAGCAAGTAAAACGATCAATGGCCACAAGAATGGATACAAAGGAAACTACGCTCAAGTAACGATCCAATGTATTTCATGATTTACAAATAATGGTGAGTTTATATTACTTAGTCTCAGATAATGACTCTAAATTAGCTTCTTCCGAAGTCTAACTAGACTTCCTAATTGAATATCCTTAAAGCAATTAGGAGCATTAAGAACACCCGAATATGGCTACAAGTGGAATCGCCTATCCCTAGGTCGATTTCCATTAGATGAGGGTTAACGCCCCAAATTCTTGTTAATTATTCTTTCCCAATCTCGAGTTTGCCTCTTCCGAGTTTAAACCGAAATAAATGGGCGAGTCCAAGGGTTAGCAATTCCCTTAAGAAACATTAAAGAATAAGAATAATTAAAACAACATTAACTCACTTCATTAGGAATAAAAATCATTCAATATATAAGCAAAACAAGAGTTTCAATCCAAACTTTAACAATGTATACTTTCATAAACAAGGTTCAAGTATAGAAATGAAATACTACATACTTAGATATTCAATACATAGCAAGGAATTGAAGAAATGAGTAAAGGGTTAAGAAATTTCCCATCAAACCTTCAAATCTTCAATCCCCAAGTGTAGGTGTTGAAACCCTAGCTCTCCAAGACTTGTGTTTTATGCCAACGATGAAAAATAATGTCTTCAAGCTTGCTTTTGTAGTCCCAAAATTTTCCCACTCAAAATTAGACCAAAACAGCCCCTGATTTTCGTCTTTGCAAATCTGGCCCGTTTTTGCAAAACTGTCCAGTTTTGACAGTTTTGCAAAACTGTCCAATTTGGCCTCTTTTTGACTTTATTTGCACTTGGTTTCTTCCGATCACTTCTAAATCACATAAAACCTATAAAATGGATTTAAAAGATATTAAATGCACTATTTTCCCAATCAAACATAGCAAAAATATAAGATTAAAGAAGAGATAAGTTGGTAAAATACCAACTTATCACTTACCTGAGTTAAATTCTTTCGTTCCTACCGAAGAGCCTAAGATGGCCAATGCATCAGCTTCGATGTTTTGTTCCCTCGGCTCATGTTGCATGGTCCATTCTTTGAATCGATGTAGAACCACTTGAATTTTCTCCAAGTATTTCTGCATCCTATCATCTTTTACATCGAAGACCCCATTAACTTGATTCACAACCAAGAGTGAGTCACATTTTGCCTCGATGATCTCTACCCCTAAGCTCCTGGCCAGTTCCAAACCTGCAATCATAGCTTCATACTGGGCTTCATTGTTAGTTAATTTTAAATTTCTTATGGACTGCCGGATGATGTCATCCGTAGAGGCCTTAAGTACAATCCCAAGCCCGAACCCTTTCTCGTTGGATACTCCATCTGTGTATAGGGTCCAGATTCCTAAGGTTTTACCCGAGGTTAGCAGAAGTTCTTTCTCTACCTCAGGTATCATCGCAGGGGTGAAATCTGCTACGAAGTCTGCCAAGATCTGAGACTTTATAGCCGTTCGGGGTTTATATTCAATGTCATAGCGGCTGATCTCGACTGTCCACTTTGCTAACCTATCGGACAGCTCTGGTTTAGGCATAACATTTTTCAATGGATATGTCGTTACTATGCATATGGGGTGACATTGAAAATAGGACTTTAATTTTCTAGATGCACTCAATAAAGCTGAGGCCAATTCTCTAAGTAGGGATAATGTTTCTCCGCATCCCCCAAAGTCCTACTAACATAATAAATCAAAAATTGTATACCTTCTTATTCTCAGACCAGTACCCCACTTACCGCGACTTCAGACACCACCAAATACAGGTACAGCCGCTCGTCTGCCTTTGGAGTATGCAACAGAGGTGGGCTCGACAAGTACCGTTTCAACTCTTCTAGGGCTAGCTGACACTCTGGTGTCTATAAGAAGTCATTTTTCTTTTTGAGCAATGACAAAAATCGGTGGCTTTTATCCGAGGACAGAGAAATGAATCTGCTCAGGGTCGCAATCCTTGCGGTCAACCTCTGCATGCCTTCCACATCCTCGACCACTCGGATATCACCAATGGCCTTGATATTATCCGGGTTAATTTTGATTCCTCGATTCGACACCATGAAGCCCAAGAATTTACTCGATCCTACTCCGAAGGCACATTTCTTCGGGTTCAGCTTCATATTATATTTGCGCAATATAACGAAAGTTTCCTGCAAGTGCTTCCAATGGTCCTCTGTTGCCAGGGACTTAACTAGCATATCATTAATATAAACTTCCATTATTTTACCTATTTATTTTTCGAACATCTTGTTAACTAGGCGTTGGTAGGTAGCACCGGCATTTTTTAACCCAAACGGCATTACATTATAACAATAAGTTCCATACCTAGTTATGAAAGAGGTCTTTTCTTGATCTTCCGGGTTCATCCGAATTTGGTTGTACCCGGACTAAGCGTCAAGAAAGCTTAGTATTGCATGAACAGCCATTGCATCAATCATGCGATAGATGTTAGGCAAAGGAAAGGAATCCTTCGGGCATGATTTGTTCAAATCTTTGTAGTCCATACATATTCTAAATTTATTACCCTTTTTGGGTACAACCACTACCATAGCTAGTTAATCCAGGTATTTAACCTCCCGGATGGATCCTATTTTCAATAACTTCGTTACCTCTTCCTTGACGAATTTATGTTTGACCTCGACCATTAATCTCCACTTCTGCTTTATCGGGGTGAACTTTTGACCAAGGCTCAGCCGATGAGTGGTCACCTCTAGTGGAATACTTGTCATATATAGGAGGGACCATGCAAAACAATTGGCATTAGCTAGAAAAAATTTGATTAATTTATTCTTGAGCTCTGGGGTTAACCCCCTGCCCAGGTGTACCTTCCCGTTCGGTATGGACTAACATAATAACTTGTTCAAGCTCTTCCACCGTTGATTTTGTTGCATCCGAATCATCCGATAGTACGAATGACCTAGGAACGCCGAAATCATCTTCTTCCGAGCCTACCCTTTCTTCTTCTTCTTCTTCTTCTTCGAACCTGGCCGAATCCACATCCTGTGATTTCTATTTGGTGTTTTTATGTTCGTTCACATCCTTTACATTGTCGTGCGCGGTTGTCTTCGGCATTCGAATAGCTTCTTCAATCACGAACATTTCTTTTGCTACTGGTTGTTCTCTATGAATGGTTTTTACTCCCTCCAAGGTTTGGAATTTTGCTGGTGTAAGGTTGAAGGTACTGCCCTCATGATATGTAACCGTGGTCTTCCGAGCAAGGAATTGTACCTCATCTCTCCATCAATGACATATAACTTTGTGTCTTTTTTGCACGACACAGGCTGCATTTACTGGTAGAGTGATCTTGCCTTTAGTAGTTTCACAAGCCATATTAAACCCAGGCTGCGGGCACAATCTGATCCGATAGTCCTAGCTGCTCCACTACTTTCCATCGAATAATATTGGCCGAGCTGCCTAGATCAATCAAAATGCGTTTGACATGAGTTTTATTTATAAGGACAGAAATTATCAAAGCATCATCGTATGGTTCCGCGTCTTCATCACTGAAGGAGATAAATCCATCCGGTACATAGTCCCTGGACCTCTTCTCTAGAGTAATTGAGAAATTTTTCTTCTTCATCATCGGACCTCAGGGTATTTCCACCCCACCGATGATCATATTGATCACATGTTGGGGTTTCTTTGGTTCGGTCATCTTGTTGGTTTCCTTGTTCTTGAAATGATTCTTTGCTTGTTCACTCAAAAACTCCCGGAGATGACCGCTTTTTAGCAACCATGCCACTTCATCCCTTAACCCTTTACAGTCGCCGGTCTGATGTCCATGCGTACCATGGTAGCCGTATAACATATTTAGGTCTCGTTAGGAAGGGTTAATTCGCATTTGCAGCGGCTTTGGCCATATCACATCTTTGATGTGACCGATAGCAGTTACAATGGCTGTCGAGTCAATGTTGAGTTATATTCAGACAACCTCGGGCTTTCACCGGTGTCAGACATCCTAATGGTGTTGTTCCTGAACTGCAAACCCCTGCTCCCCGAGCCGCGATCACTTCGTCTGTCACCTCTCGTTGTAATGGGGCCAGGACCAATTCTTCTCTTATCTGACCTGAAGGGGGACCTTTCGGGTTGAGAGTATGGATGGTATCTATCTCTTGCTGGTTGGAACTTTGTTTCTATTACCCTTTTTGATCTGTCAGCATTTTTCGTTTGGTTCACCAATCCTGGTGGGAGCCCGAGCTGATCATCCTCTACTAGTATCTTGGATTCGTACCTGTTATGGACATCTGCCCATGTAACTGTTTCGAACTCCAATATATTTTCTTTCAGTTTGAGGGAAGCGTTAGGACTTCAGGGATTAAGTCCCTTTGTGAAATCTTGAGCTGCCCACTCATCGGGAACCGGAGGTAGCAACATCCTTTCCTTCTGGAACCCCACTCGTCGGGAACTGGAGGTAGCAACATCCTTTCCTTCTAAAACCTTGTCACGAACTCTCTGGGCCATTCGTCGTCCCTTTGGAAGATCTTGAATATGTCGGCCTTCTTGCTTGCACCTTCCGAGCCCCGGCCTGAGCCTTCATGAAAGTGTCTGCGAGCAGCTCGAAGGAAGGAATAGAATGTTGGGGCAGCGTACAATACCATTGCATGGCTCCCTTAGTCAATGTCTCATCGAACTACTTCAATATTACAGATTCAATTTCATCATCCTCCAGATCGTTGCCCGTTATGGCGTAGGTGTAAGCGGTTATATCTTCTTGTGGATCTGTTGTCCCGTCATACTTCGGGATATCTGGCATCTTAAATATCTTTGTGATCAACTTCGGAGTCGCACTTGGTGGGAAAGGTCTTTGAATAATATATTTGGTTTTCGGCCCGGTCAAAATTGGAGGTACCCTCGGAATCTGGTCTACTAGGGAATTATAATCCTCCACCTTCTTTTCGTTAGAGTCGATCAGCTTAGACAGCGCCTCCAACATCTTTGTCACCTCAGACAATTAATTAGGTACCGGCTGTTCTCGATCGCTACTTATCTCAATTTCCCTACTAGCTGGCACTGGTACTCGGTTTGGTTCCGCTAGCCAGACCCCGTTGTTGTTCTTTTGGAGTTGAGATATAGTCGTCTGGTGTTGTAGCATGGTTACCTGATGTTCTTGCAATAAATTACAAATCACACCTAAGTTAATATCCTCTCTCGTCTCTTCGGCTGCCTTACGAGCAGATGCCCTATCAACGAGCAGATGCCCTATCAACGGGTGAATATCCGCTGTCATTAACGGCTACATTAGAGTTGAACACCCTCGCATCAATAGGAGGATTGTCGACTGGGTCGACCGGAGGCATGATGTTCAATGGTACCCCATTGTTAGGGTCTCATCGTGGTTGTTGTGTTCAGCATTGTTTAAGTCAATAGAGTGGCTGAGGTTCGACATGTCGAAGCTAACCCTGAAATCACAAAAGGCAAAAGATCAAGTGAAAGTTGAGTTACAAACAAACCACCGCTATTAGCCTTAGCCCTACGGTGGGCGCCAAACTGTTTACCCCTAAAAAAGGTAACAATTCAATTTGTATGTGGTTTAAAGGGTATGCGGTTTGATTCATTAATAAAATAAAGGTATAATAACAATGGACAAAGATTAATGACAAGAAAGTAAAGAGATAGCCTCAGTGGATTAGAAGAACAACACAATGACTGGTCCAAACTGGGGCTTAAGCACTTTGACTCCAGACTAATTTGTGTAAGATTCTATTGCCTTTGATGTTTATAGAGCTTAAGACTTAGGGTGTTTCATATAAGTATGCAGAAGAGAATAAAAAAATGAGATCCCTCTTATGATGGTTAACCTCCCTATTTATAATACAAGCGTTTGTGTTATACATGGTAACTAAATCAATCATGGGATAGTGATTCCTTGAATCTCGGGTTCAACAACTGAGTGGCATGTCATGAGGGGAGTGATCCGCAACGGGCCAGATTTCTCGGACCCTTATCAACTTAAAGCATAACTCTTCGGATGCTGCTGCGTTCGAATGAATGAGTCTGAAACGTTCCTATCCGACCAGTCGAGCCCATAATGACCTATTACTCCTCGTTCTTGTTTCGTACCATCGGCCGTTGGATCGAGACCTTAGACCACGATTTTCACCGTATACAAAAATATTTTCCATTCAAATATAAGGAACTCCTACATGAATTATAGAGTAAATGTTTTACTCTCTCCGTTTCAATGTATTTGTCTGGTTTTGACTTGGCACGGAGTTTAAGAAAATAAAAAATACTTTTCAATCGTGTGGTCTTAAACTAAAAATATGTAGAATGTACCAAAATATTCTTTAATCTTGTGATCTTAAACATGCCACGTGGAAAGTTGAAATTAAAGAATTACAAAAAAAGAAAAAGAAAAAAGAAGTTCTTTTTTAAACGGACTAAAAAAAAAGTGAAACAAACAAATTAAAACGGAGGCAAAAGCTTAAAAGAAAAGGGATGCAAGTAGACTGAACTTGGGCATAACAGATCATCACAATTTTTTTTTCTTATTTATTAAGTTGTGTAGAGGCAATTGTAGAAATATTGAATGACACAAGAAGCAAAATGAAAGAGAGACCACAAAATTCTAAAGTTGTTAATACGTGTCACTCTTTAAATGTGGAATGGAAACGGAACTTAAATCAAAGGCTATTTCGTACCAATCCCAAATGTTCAATTAACTCAATGCAGCACTTCCAGGGAAACCCAACTCAATGAAATGCCAAAAAGGGCCCTGTGAGGACGACCAAAAACTCAACATCAGCGTTTATATACAGTGGTAAGGTAATAGCAATTTTTAAATTGTATTTCAAAAAAATGTAAAAGTGAAGTCTATTTGCTTTAGAAAAATGAAAGAGAAAAAAAGAAGAAGGGAAAAATAAAAATTGAAGTGGTAGTTAGTTGGACCCACACTAATTAGACCCTCGTGGACCAATAGGAGGACGGCATTGGATGATTTTCCTCCCTGCGTGGAAAGAATCCCAAACACATAGTATACGTATTGAAAATCCGATCATCATAAACAAAAAATGCTGCTCTCTGCATTTCCTCCATTATCCAATCCCACACTACCCCATCACCACCACCACCCCACCCCTACCCTCCTCTTCTACAAAGCAGCAGTTCACGCTTCTTCACCGAGATTATCACCACTCGCTCTCACCAACGCCTCTACCTCCTTTACTTCTCTCCGTCACGTGAGCGGCATGTGCTCCAATAACAACGATGACGGAGACAGTGAAGGTATGGTTAAGTCGGCGTCAGCTGTTGTTGCGACAATACGTAATGATTCCACATCACCGGTGGAGTTCGTACAGAGAATTAAAAAGGACGAAGGGAAGAATAGAGGTTTAGTATTACCGAGTGCTGATTTCCAAAGACTTTGCGTTGAACAATTGAAACTATTTTGACATATTGTTCATCCTGACTCTGTACTTTCTGTAAGATACATTTTCCTTTCCTTTGATTTAATGCTTTATTCAGTAATTCTGAGATATGTAAGGGATCATTTGGTGGTTGGTTAGAGTTGTGCAGGTATTAGTAAATCGTAGAATAATGATACTATTCTTTTCCAAAATGTTGTTCTAGTTGAGATTGTAAAATTTATGTCTTTGTAATTTACTAATCTTGCCATGTTGAAAATTTAAAGAATCATATAAGATGATTTTTAGTGGAAACTTTCTGAACGACGTATCATCCATTTGCACTCAGATTGTAGATATGAAGTTCCACTTTCTCTAGTGTAATATGTAAGGTTGTCTATATGTTGAGAAGACATTACATAACTACAATGTTGAGTCATAAGTACTGCACACTTTTTCTACAAGTTAAAGCCGATTAAAACAAACGGAATTAGATACAAATGCGAACCTTAGCATTTATCCTTTTAGGGTAGAAGGGTCTCTATATAATTGCAGCTCAAGCTGCGACCTGTAATTATGCTCAATTGATGATACCCTTCTTCTTTTTCATTTTCTAGGTGGTTGCTAACTTGTAGAATAGATGGAATGACACTTAGAAAAGCAGTGAACTTCCAAGATGAAGTTCTGACGGTTCACTTTGTCATATCTCACATATATAGAACTAACCTAGAAAACGGCCTAGCAAATTTCCCAATATTACCTTCCTAGGTGTAGAATAACCTCAACGCTTGAGTTATATATATATATATACACACACACACACTAAAGGACATTGGTTCTGCAATTACCCTTAAGTTCTAGCTGAAGAGGCAGATTCTAGATTTAAATTTCATGGATTCAACCTTTAGATTTTACTATTGAACCTGTAGCGCTTTTTAAATAGTATTTTGGCTCATGCTCCGTGTTGAAAATAATTGGTACAATTGACCCGTCAAGTTTATCCTTTATCCGCCACAGTGTCTAGACATAAAAGTAAATGAATATAACCATTTCATATTGATTGAGTACATTTAATTGCAGTTATCACTTATATTTATCCATAGAAGTGCAAATTTACCTTCACTTCCACGACCGAAGTTCTTTTGTAACTACAGGTGAGATCTTTGATCCATTGAATCTTTCTTCCAGTGCAAGTTCCTTTAATTAGCCTTGACAAGAATATAAAAATCCCAACTACATAAAAGGTTCCCAAAAAAACAAATTGAATCTTTAAAACCAAGCATATTCACATTCTACACAGGGTTGCACACCGACAAACAAAAATGGAACAAGAAAACATGAAAGGCCTACACATCAAGTAATTGACAAAAAATAAATAAAAATAACTACCCATTAAGCAAAAAGGCATAAAAAGTACAAGAATATATAAAAATTAACCATATATATACCTAGTTTATTGAAAGAGTTCAATGAGGCTAGAGGCGTGAAACATAAAGAATTTGGTTGTTTCTAAAAAGGTTCTAAAATAAACCAATTTTATGGTACAACTCTGAACATTCAAGGAATTTAAAAGTAGCATACAAAATCGAAATTTTACTTAACAGTGCAAACAAAGTAAGATTTTTCAGGCAGATACATTTTTTCAAACACTTGGTGAACGTCAGAAATCTTTCAACCAAAAACCCACATATGCATACTCCAATAAATCTCGCTACAAATCAAAATAAAAATGAGAAGAATGATCAGACCATTTTCTTGAGGAGAGGACTTGTTTTCGCTCGAACCCTACAACTTTGTTTGTTTGGATAAGAATTAAGTGCCTAGCGACTGAATATATATGTTCGGACAAAAGATTGCACTCTTAGTCTCCACACCTGGTGCGATAGGTCGATTAATAAAAGACACCCCTAATTGGAAGTATCTGCTTATCGAAATAAGCGACTGAAATTTAAGCAGATACGACTTAGAATGTACAAGAAATAAGTACAGAAAATGCCTAAATTAAGAATGAAAAAGATTAAAAACAAGCATATTTTTGCCTATACCCAGTTTGAGCACAAAGAAGAATAAGAGGTTTGAGAAAGATGATGGAGCACTTGGCCTATTCCTCTGCATTAGGGCCTTAACAATTGTTGAGTCTATCTGTTATATCCCATATTTTTGTACATTGGAATATTTTTAGGCTAATCGAGATAAGTTCAAGGACAAGATTATTTTGGGATATGAGACAAGGAGTTTTAAACCCTGATTTTAATTAGTGCACGAATTGCTTATAAATTTTAATTGGTATAGAAATATTAGTGGAGATTAGGGGTTAATTAACCATGATTAGATTATTAAGTGGGGATTAAGGATTAATTAGCCTAATTAGTGTATTAAGTGGGCCCCACCAAGCATAATAATTAAAATCTGATCATGAATGATAGCATGCATAGTGGGACACTTGTCATCATGGCTGGTAGCATATATAAATTAGTTGATGACAAAGCATAGCTCATAATTCATCTTCACAAATCGATTTAGAGAGAAAACCACCACGACCATGGCCCTATTTCTTGTTCACCAGCCTACCAAATTTTGAAGAGAAGGAGAATTACAACTCCATAAAAGTGTTCCAAAGGTCCCAAAGGAGGCAGCAACATTGGAATTTGAGTTGAAGAAGAAGAAGTGGTACAATCTGTCCAAATTAAATTGAGGTAAGACTTCTTCTTTAATTATGAAATTGAAGTTAATGGTGTTGTAATGGAGAGATTCATTTGTATTAGATGAAATTGGAAGTAAGAAAAATGGTATGATTTCGTTAGTATTGGAAAATGGAAAGAATTGGAGTTGCTTAAATTAGAATTGGTTCGATTGTTGTTGTTGTTATTAATGTTATGGATTATGTGTTAAAAGTGAAGGAATTGTATATGTTAATGTTAAGTTTCCGTTTGGGCCATGTTGGGGTTGTTCTAATCTAATAATGGTGGGTTAATTTTAAATTAGTGTTGTCGTTGTTGTTGTCATTGGTTATATGATGAAAGTGAAGGAATTTGATATTTAAAGTTATAATTGTATTGTCTTGAGAACGATCTGGTTTGGTTGTGTTGTTGTTCTTGTTGAATTGGAGGACTAAGTTCTTGTTGAATTGAAGGACTAAGGGTAGTTAAGGCTATGTATTGTGTTGTTGTAATTGTTGGACTATTATAAGGTCACTCGATGAAGTGTTGTGGCTATAGATTATTAAGAGTAACTTGAATATGTCGTAGTCGTTATGTTAAAGATTATGGAATGTCGTAATATGTGGGCTGATTTGGTATGTTGTGCGGGCTGTCTCGGGACATTCTCGAATCTTGTCTTAGCTAGACTTGATATAGTACTTGAACATGTGGTTGTTGATGTTGACTTGGTTGTTATGTAGTTGGTTTGAATATAAGGGAAATGCCGCCTAATTTTCTAGAAATGAGCTACTAACGTTGGAATACGTTTTGAACCTTTCCGTAGCTTAACTATAGTTCTTAACGTTTTAATATAGGTTGAGACACTTCGGGCAGCATATACGTATTGTATCACGGATAAGCGTTGAAGGTATGTAAAGGCTACCCCTTCTTTCTTTTGGCATGTCTTAGATATAAGTAACGTATGATATGAGCTTTGGGGTAATTCTATTCATAAGTTTCGAGTGTGATTCATGATTCTTATTCACTTCTTGATGTTAGAACTCTTAAGGTAATTGAGCTATTGCCTCTCAAGTCTTCTATACGTTGGATAGTGGTCGGTATGTATAAGCTCCTATTCTTAGAGACTCTACGATGGCTAATGTCCTTGACTTCCATAAGCTATTTCATATTATCTTGATACGTGTCTATGATTCCTGAGGCTCTATTTGATAGTCCATAGTGACATTCAAAGGGTACTTAACATGACTATCGTCTTTGATACTCGAGTGTTAGTTTATTCTACTTAGTATTGAGTCTCAGATAATGATTTAGTTTGCATATGGTTGCTCATGATATTCTACTCGTGCATGTTGTTATTGTATCATTCACCGAGTCCCGGGCCAGGTATGTTATCACGCACAGTTTCACTACATTGTTCACCGAGTCCCTCACTAGAGGGCCGGGTACGGTATATGATGATATGATGATACGATGATATGATGATATGATGATACGATGATACGATGATATGATTATGGCACCGAGTCCCATGATGGGCCGGGGTATGGTATACATGTACACGACTTTATTCACCGAGTCCCATAATGGGCCGGGTATGGTATATGATAATAATATGCATGATTTCATTCGTAAGGCACAGGTACAGTGATTTTTTGATTATCATACTTGTCTCCTGAAATCTCTACTTCAGATATGATTTCTTTTATTGTATTTCATACTTTATATACTCAGTACATATCTCGTACTGACCCCCTTTCTTCGGGGGGCTGCGTTTCATGCCCGCAGGTACAGATACTCGATTTGGTGATCCTCCAACTTAGGACTTCTACTCAGCTGTCTTGGAGAGCTCCATTGTTCCGGAGCCTAGACTATTTTGATACAGATCTTTTGATGTAGATTTATGGTTAATCAAGGGTACGGCGGGGCCCTGTCCCTTCATATTTCACTTGATACTCTTAGAGGTCTGTAGACATATGTGTGGGTTGTATATAGATGTTGTTCAGCTGTGTCAATATGACTTATTTTGGGATGTTCCCGTACGTAGTGGCAGCCTTGTTGGCTTGCGTATATATTTTGGGATATTATATGTAGTGGCAGCCTTGTCGGCTTGCGTATATATTTGGGATGTTCCCATACGTTATGGCGGCCTTGTCGGCTCGTGTACTATGTTATCTTTTGATTGGTTGTGACTCCTCAGGAGACAGGTTACCTACATATATAAATGTGACGTTCTGAGATAACGTCTTGTCTTTGCAAGCTTCCATATTGTGTTTAATTTCGGGTTAACTATATCTAACAGATATGTATACGAGTGTCCAGCTCGGGCACTAGTCACGGCCTACGGGGTTGGGTCGTGACACAATCTCCTTCTCTCTTGATCTGGAAATGAGAGGAAAGTGAAAGACAAAGGGAACGATCTAGAAGGGAAGGGAAATATTTGCTAATATTCATTCATGTATAATTACTCTTGTACCCTTGAACTAACTGAGCTAAATATCAATTTTTCCCTTGGTCGTTCCACACTTGGCTCTTCTATATAGTAGAAATAATAACTAATAATGTTTAAATTGTATTTCAAAAAAAATGTAAAAGTGAGATGTATTCGCTTTAGAAAATTGAAAGAGCAAAAGAAAAAAAAAGGAAAAAAACAAAAATAGAAGTGGTAGTTAGTTGGACCCACACTAATTAGACCCTCGTGGACCAATAGGAGGACGGCATTGGACGATTTTCCTCCCTGCGTGGACAGAATCCCAAACACACAGCATTCGTATTGAAAATCCGTACATCATAAACAAAAAATGCTGCGCTCTGCATTTCCTCCATTATTCAATCCCACTCCACCCCATCACCACGACCCCACTACTCCTACCATCCTCTTCTACAAAGCAGCAGCAGCAGTTCACACTTCTTCACCGAGAGTACCACCACTCGCTCTTACCAACGCCTCTACCTCCTCTACTTCTCTTCGTCACGTGAGCGGCACGTGCTCCGATGACGACGATGACGGAGACAATGAAGGTATGGTTAAGTCGAGGTCAGCTGTTGTTGCGGCGATACGTAATGCTTCCACGTCACCGGTGGAGTTCGTTCAGAGAATTGAAAAGGACGAAGGGAAGAATAGAGGTTTAGTATACCGAGTGCTGATTTCCAAAGACTTTGCGTTGAACAATTGGAACTATTTCAATGTATTGTTCATCCTGACTCTGTCCTTTCCGTAAGATTTTCCTTTCCTTTGATTTAATGCTTTATTCAGTAGTTCTGAGATACGTAAGGGATCATTTCGTAGCTGGTTAGAGTTGTGCAGGTATTAGTAAATCGTAGATTAATTATGAGGGAAGCTATGTACTACTTTGTGCAGGGTTTAATTATTCATGTATTAGTTACTTTACCTTCTATCTTGTATTAAAATAATTACTAATTTTATACCTGAATAACTTTTTCTTTTGTTTATTTGTCCTTTCATTAAAAGATAATGGTCAAAAATACACTTAAATTATCACTTTTTTGCGAGTTTCACGCCTCAACTATCAGTTGTTCCCTTTTCTTATTTGAAGTATCAACGTCTGTGTATTTTTCTACTTCAACTATCACCATATATGTATTTAAACCTATGTTGCTTGGACTCTTCAAAAATGCACTAACTTTTAGAGTATCCGACATGCACCCGACGATACTCTCGAAGAGTCCGACCAACACAGATTAAAACAGACCTAGTTGAGTAGATGTGATAGTTTAGATAGGAAAAGGGAACATCTAATTATTGGCCTAATCAACTTCTACATGCGTTTTAATACATAGATGATGCTAGTTCAGATAGAAAAAGAGAACAACTAATAGTTGAGATGTGAAACTCCCGAAAAAATGACAGTTCAAGTGTGTTTTTGACCATTAACTCTTTGATTAATGCTTTATTCAGTAGTTCAGAGATACGTAGTATTATACATTTTGTTAGTTACTTTATCGAATGAACATTTCTATATTACATGTTAATTTCATTAGCTTAAGAAGGCTTGTGTTTAGGTCTTTTATTGCTCGTTGTAATGCTTTGGATCATGAATTTAAGCCAGTCCTTACCGTACGAAATTCTGCTTGCTTTTCTATTTTTGATTAAACTTATTTCTAAGTAAAGATAATTTTCTACATTTTGTATTTCTATTAAATTTCCCCAGCTTGAGAAGCTTTCTTTATCGAGTTGATTGTGCATTTTGTTATGTCTCCGCAACAACATACCCAGTGTAATCCCCACAAGTGGGGTCTGCGGAAGGTGGTGTGTACGCAACCTTACCCCTACCTTTGTGAAGGAAGGGAGGTTTTTTCCGATAGACCCTCGGCTCAAGTAAATCATATCAAAGACAACTATGGAAAGGAAATACAGTAGCAAAGAAGTCATGCTAAGAATAAAGGAGAAGAGAATAGTAGCAACAACAAATAATATAGAAAGAAAACGAAGAGAAGTAAACAACAGGTAAAAATAAATTGGGGAAGTTGTCAAATGATTGCCAAAGTGCGAGATATATTTAATTTTAGTTCTCAGCCTCTATTTCATTTTCAAGTCAGAATTTCACCTGGATTAAAACTGATTCGGAGGAGTTATGCAAAGGTCCATTTTTAGGTTTTTTCTTAGGTGATTAGTTAGCTTTTGTTCCTATTTTTTAAAGTTGTGCAAATATAGTTCTTAATAAATTTCTCTTTCGAACAACGTTAGACTTACTTTATTGTTTCCTCATATGTCACTCCGTTTTATGGACAAAATATTAGATTATCGCTTACCATTCGTAATAACTTACAAAACTTTAGACCATGATTTAAACGTTTTCGCACAAGTTTGCTTAAAAGAGATTTTAGACCTTGGTATAAAAGGTGCCTAAGTTAAAAGAAGATCATTTACACAAAAAAGGACAACAGGCGAAAATAGTTTGTTTGCTTGCTTTTAGTCTTTGAAATATTTTGTTGTTTTTAACTATAATAAAATTGAGTCGCTAAAAAATGATTCTATATAATGAAGTAAAGCTGCACCCGTACATTCAATACCATGTTGTTTGTCCTTTTTTTCCTTTCATTTTTTGATGAATTTCTCTTATGGATTGATATAGATAAATCTTTTTTTACGCAAATTGACCTTAACTGCTTAACATGTGGAAGAATTGATCTAAGTTAAACTATTAAATGAATATATTATCCATCCAACCGGCAAGACATGTTAGTAGCTTACGGGTCAAAATTGATTGCATAATTTGAGGACCATTTGGTCAATTAAAATGGGTAACTAGGTTAGTACAGGTCGAATCCCACGTTCTTGAATTACAAAAGCAATTAACTACCTCCTTAAATTACGCAATAGAATCGATCAAATCAATATAGTCTATCAGCAATAAAAAATGACTGACGAACAAAGTATTGTATAGGCAATCCATTGACTAATAATGAGTTAATGACTACAAATTGTAGTCAGAGTCTTGAAAAATGGAAGGACCAACGTTTTAGCCAATACCCTTTTATGTGTTTGGCATCTATCAGTTTGTAACAGAATATTTGTTCAAGTAAAAGTTGAGATGGTAAAATTCACAGAGATCTTGATACTATTATTGTGTTCAGTGCCAACCCAAGTACTATGTCTTAGCAGTTGCAATTTTCCAGCCATTTTCAATTTTGGTGACTCAAATTCAGATACAGGTGGTCTTTCAGCAGCATTCGGACAAGCTCCTTATCCACATGGTGAAACCTTTTTTCATGCCCCTGCTGGTCGCTTCTCCGATGGACGTCTTGTCATTGATTTCTTCGGTAATAATTTTTACATATTAAATGAATTTCTTAAAATAAATACAGAGTTCAGACTAATGTTACTGCAAGCGTTCGGTCAAACCCGTACCTTGGTCTATGACTCCGCCCCTATCTGGAATCAGCTGCAAGAAATTACTTAGTCTTAGAGACTTTGGGAGTGTGTGGTACAGCGGAAGTGATTTTTGGAAAAATGGTTTCTGCAAAATGACTTATTTTCTGAAAAATATTTTTCAATGTGTGGTTAGAAATGGAAAATGTTTGTAAATATTGATAATAATATTAGTAAACCAGAGAGTGTCTTGATGAAATTTTTGAATATTAACGGTTGCTAATGATGTCTAAATATTGGTTAAAGCAGTGTTATGAAGTTAAAAGTTGAGATAATTGAGAAGGAAAATGGCTTTCGCTCAAAAATAAGAGAGGGAGTCATTTTTTCCTTTTGATGGGAAATGTTCTCCCGGAAAAATATTTTCTGATAACCAAACACTACCTTCAGACAAAGGACAAGTTTTTCTTTTCTTGTTATGACATGTTTGTTCAGCTTCTGATCTTTTTTTTTTTTTTTTTTTGTGTTCCTAATTTTTGAATTGCCAGCTGAAGCCTTAGATTTGCCTTATCTTAGCGCGTTTCTTGATTCGATTGGTTC
Source organism: Lycium ferocissimum (assembly GCF_029784015.1). NCBI lineage: Eukaryota > Viridiplantae > Streptophyta > Magnoliopsida > Solanales > Solanaceae > Lycium > Lycium ferocissimum. The sequence goes on along the minus strand of NC_081349.1, from coordinate 9,723,585 downwards.
CAACTTCAGCCATGGGGCTAATTTTGCCACAGCTGGATCAACAATTAGACCTCAAAACACAACCATGGCTCAGAGTGGATATAGTCCAATTTCATTGGATGTACAGGGTGTTCAGTTCTCAGATTTTCATTCCAGATCCCAGATAATTCGCCAGAAAGGTACTCATTTTAGTGAGCAAAGCAGTAGCAGAGTGTACATTAATATGGCTCTATCTTGTCACAGGCTAAAGGTTTTGTTTTTCTGCACAGGAAATATCTTTGGTCAATTGTTGCCAAAGGAGGAAGATTTTTCTCAAGCATTGTACACCTTTGATATAGGCCAAAATGATCTCACTGCTGGTTACAAGCTTAATATGTCCACTGAGCAAGTAAAGGCTTATGTTCCTGATTTACTCTCTCAGTTATCCAATGTTGTAAAGGTCAGTAAAAGTAAACCAAACTATAACAATTTAATTCTCAAGCTCATTTGCTTTACCAATCTACATTAGTTATTTACTTATTTTCTCTACTAGTTTAATTCATTTGCCAAAAAATTTTGCAGAAAATATATGCAAAAGGTGGAAGATCATTTTGGATTCACAACACTGGACCAGTAGGTTGCTTGCCATATGTAATGGACCGTTTTTTTATCACAGCAGCACAAATCGATAAGTATGGCTGTGCTAATCCCTTCAATGAAGTGGCAAAGTATTTCAACCTTCAGTTAAAGGAAACAGTTGCTCAGCTAAGAAAAGAACTTCCTTTAGCTGCAATAACTTATGTTGATGTCTACTTCGTTAAATACTCGCTCATCGGTCATGCAAAGAAGCTAGGTAATCTTATGATCTAACTTGAATTCATATTGATCTTTTTCATGGCATTAACTTCTACATTTTGAAGTCTTATGTAGATAAAAGACTTGCAGTAGTTCTTCCTAGATCAAAATTTAATTAAGTTGCGGTTATCTAACTAGAAATGCATATTAAAGGTTCTTCATGAAATGACAGGATTTGAGAACCCATTCCTAGCTTGTTGTGGTCATGGTGGAAAGTACAACTACAACAGATTCATCAAATGTGGGAGTAAGAAAGTGGTGAATGGAAAGGAGGTCGTGATCGCCCAGTCTTGCAAAGATCCATCAGTTCGAGTTAGTTGGGATGGAACTCACTTCACTGAAGCAGCCAATAAGTGGATATTTGATCAAATTGTTAACGGCTCGTTCTCAGACCCTCCAATCCCTTTGAGTTTGGCTTGCAACAGAGTTAACCATTGAATTTTTACTCTTTCACATACTGTCTTATGTTTCCTTCCTATTTGATTTTTATAGGATGAATAATTTCCTGTTTCCAACAACTTTACCTGCAAGGTACATACAGTTTCATGAGTGCCATTTGACTGAAATAAAAGCTTATTAATTCATAAATCTTTGAGGAAAGGTTTGAGGCTTCTAATGGTCAACTTTGCACCCTATTTTTGCTTTCAATACTCTGATGATTCAATTCAAATAGGAATTTCCATATGATGGTCATACGACAAGCATCCTTGAGACTGCTCCAGCGTCATGTTTTTTTTTTTTTTTTTCCTGTTTTATTTTGAATAGCACTTTTGTTAAGTCTCTAGTTTTAGAGGACATAATAAGGAGGTATAAAGATGGTAACGTGAAGCATGACATCGCTATTGAGCTGGTGAGAGTCTTATTTGAACAAATTAACCAGTATTAATGTGCAATTTCATTGTCACAAATAGCAGATGAACAAACTCTTGATTCAAATTGTAACTGCATTTGAATAACTAAAGCTCCTTAAATAGTTGCAAACTGGCTAGTTTTCTCAAGGAATTTATATTCCTACATAATTATCAGTCTGGTCAAATCACATCAGGAACTAACTGTCATTTTATTCCTGTCTAGTTACTCTACAAAGAATCAAAGAATGAGCTAATTTTTTTCTATCCTGGACATTTCCCGAGAAACATCTACAAGGCTAATCTAAGATATGAGCAATCAAATCTACCTACAACCATTCATATTAAATGCCCTCAATCAGTCAAAAAGCTTATTGCTTTGATACATCCCATTTCATTTATATGGGTGACAGGGAGGTTGTGAGTCACCAAGGCTACGACTTTTCCGTTATTGATTCTCGAAATCACCTCTTTAAAAAATAAAAATAAAATAAAAAGTCCCTCGGGTCTAGACTCGAAAAGGTAACACTGCAATATCATCCAAACTACTAACTACCCACCGCAAGCAACTATGACCATCAATATATTCTCCCTTTAATCCAAATATCCTAAGCATATGACAACATGTACATTATCATTCTCTTCCTTTCATCTGCGCTTCCAGCTCCATGATCTCTTCTTAAGGCTGCATCTGTTCCACTTCTACATAAAAAAAAAAATTGCATAGAGGCCCTAAGTTTGAAATTTAAATCTCCTATACCTCAATCAAAGCTGTAATATAATACAAAAGCCACGGAAAACTTTATTATGTATCTCATACAAAAGTTGACACAAATCTTACACCTTTGTGTCCACTTTTTTGTACAACAAAAAAAAAGCCTTATTAGTTGTGTGAAGTCACAAATAAAAAACTTTGTGAAAGAGTAAGAGAACAAGAAAGTTCTCACGTTGTTACTCTTTTGGAGAAGACAATGTTGCATGTTAGCGGTTTAGGAAGAAAACTGATTCCATATCAAATAAACGTGCATGAACTTCTCTTGAAAGGTTCCTTAAATCTTGTCTCTTCCTAATACGGTCGGGTCAGCCAACATGCAGCAACCCATGACCCAAACCTAATATTGTTAAAATCTAATTCATTGATGAAGAATCAATAGTAGAGAGAGAATTTTCTCATTTCTATAGAAAGAAGAAGTATCACAATGAGTATCTAATGAGATACTTATACAGCTGTAACTAACTAACTAGTCTAGTGCTCTCAACTAACTAACTTCCCTAACAAACTAATCATTACACTTAATTCGTTAACTACTTCCATGTGTACAACATAATCAACACACTGTACAATATCCTAGTTCTAACACTCCCCCTCAAGTTGAGAATGAAAAATGTTTTTCATTCCCAACTTGGAAATCAAGTACTCATGTTGCCTGTGCCCAAGGCCCTTGGTAAAGACATCTGCTAAATGTTCCTTGCTGCTCACATGCTCAGTCTTGATCAAACCTTTCTGTAGCTTGTCTCTTACAAAGTGGCAGTCAATTTCAATGTGCTTTGTTCTCTCATGGTACATTGGATTCGCTGCTATTTGTAAGGCTGCTTTGTTGTCACAAAATAGCTTCATTGGCAACTGTGTTTCTATTCTCAATTCCTTCAGTAATCCTACAATCCATACCAACTCTGAGACTGTGTATGCCATTGATCGTACTCATTCCTACTCGAGCTTTGTATAGACATCGTGCTTTGCTTCTTGATTTCCAAGAAACAAGTGGATGAGCCTATCTTGACACAAAGATCTACCCATTCGATCTCCTTGTCATTGGACATGAGGCCCAATCCGAGTCACAATAAGCAGTGACTTTGGTTGTTCCAACACTTGACATCAACAAACCTAAACCAGGTTGCTTCTTTATGTACTTCACTATGTGTAATGCTGCATCATAATGAGACTATTTGGGAGCAGACATGAACTGGCTCAAGCATTGCACTGAATAAGAAATATCAGGTCTTGTCATTGTGAGATATAGTAATTTCCCTATCGACTTCTGATCACTCCCCCTGTCTTCCAACAATTTGTCCTCCAATGGTTGATCTGTATCATTGTTTTTGTTACACCCATCAGGCTCCTTATTTGTCATCTTAATATGTTGTTCTCTGCTGTCATCATATCCCTTACTTGTCAGTTTCACATGTTTCTCAAGAGGTGCATCCTTTGGCTTGGAACCTGACAGTCCTAATTCTAAAACAAGACTGAGGGCATATTTTCTTTGTGACATCAAAATGCCTTCTTTGGATCTTGAAAACTCTATGCCCAAGAAGTACCTAAGCTATCTTAAATCCTTCACTTTGAAACTCTGCTGAAGTTCATGTTTAGCTTTGTGGATTTCTCCAAGATCATTTCCTGTCAATAACAGATCATCTACATACACAAGTAGAATGACAAAACTATTTGGTCCAACAGACTTAGTGAATAGGGAATAATCATGTTTGCTTTGAATGAAGCCAGATTTCAACCATGATTCTGTCAACTTGAGATTCCATTGTCTGCTTGCCTGCTTCAATCCATACAAGGATTTGAGCAGTCTACAGACTTTAGTGGAACCCTTAGAACTCCCCCTTGGACTGGCAAATCCTTGAGGAAGAACCATGTACACCTCCTCAGTGAGATCACCATGTAAAAATGCATTATGCACATCCATTTGGAAAATAGGCCAAGAATGCAAAGCAGCTAAGGAAAGAATGGTCCTAACCGTCACCATTTTGGCAATAGGGGAGAAAGTATCATAAAAATCCAACCCCTCTTGTTGGGTGTAACCTTTGGCAACTAATCTAGCTTTGTACCTTTTGATGGTGCCGTCAGCATTATATTTGATTTTAAACACCCACTTACAACCAATTGGGGTCTTACCAATAGGCAGATCTACTACTTTCCATGTATGGTTGGATTCAAGTGCTTCAATTTCAAGCTTCATGGCCTGAACCCATCTCTGATCTTGAATAGCTTAAGAGTAAGTGGAAGGTTCAAAATGAACAGAGTAGGCAGATAAGAAGGATTGAAAAGGCTTGGAAAGATGAGAGTAAGAAACATATTTATCTATAAGATATAAAGAAGATGAGGCAGTGGAGGAGGGTAAAGGTGGATGAACATAATCAGTTAACCAAATAGATGGTCTAAGTGGTCTAGAGGACTTTCTTAGAGGAATGGGGTTAGGAGTAAGGTCCAGGGAGGATGGTAAAGCAGGATGAGGATCAGATGCCTGATAATGAGGTTGAGTACCATCAGAGTTAGAAGTAGTGTGCTCAACATCAGAGGTAGAGACAGTGGAATCAATCTCAGAGTTAAGAGTCAAGTGGCGGAGTAGGTGAGGGTGGTAAGGCAATGAGAGGAGGAGAAATAGGAGAAGCAGGAAGAATGGGAGGTGGGATAGGAGAAGAAGGGTCTGAGACTAAAGGAGTAAAGGAAGGTGGTGAAGTAGAGGAAAGATGTTGGAGAAAGGTGGATTTAGGATGCTGAAAAGGAAAGATGTGTTCCATAAAAACAACATCCCTACTAATAAAAAAAGTGTGTGATTCCAAGTTAAGCAACCTATAGCCCTTCTGAGTGGAAGAGTAGCCCATGAACACAGCAGGAACTGATTTTGCAGACAGTTTATCTGAGTAATTTGGTTTGGTTGCATAGCAAAGGCAGCCTAAAATTTTGATGTGACTAAGATTAGGGGAATGACCATGAAAACACTCATAGGGAGTTTTTCCTGATAAAACTTGAGAAGGTAGTCTATTAATTAAGTAGATGGCTACTAGAATGCAGTCTCCCTAATATTTCAAAGGAATGTGGGCTTGAAATCTTAGTGCCCTGGAAACTTCAAGGAGATGTCTACGTTTGCGTTCAACTAAACCATTTTGTTGAGGTGTGTGCACACAACTGCTTTGGTGAATGATGCCTTTAGATTAGAACAAGGCAGAACAATGTTGGTTGAAAAATTAAGGCCATTATCAAACCTGAATTGTTTGATAGATGCTGTAAACTGAGTGTGAATCATTTGAATAAAATTGCTAAGTACAACAAAACCATCACTTTTCAATCTTAATAGAATTGTCCAAGTGAGTCTGGTACAATCATCCACTAAGGTAAGGAAATATCTAAATCCATTATATGTACAGACTCTATATGGACCCCATACATCCATGTGGATAAGATCAAAAGGTTTGACAAACAAAGTAGTACTGGTAGGAAATGGTAACCTATTTTGTTTTGCTAGAGAACAGATATGACAAGTACAAGTTTTATTCTTATTGATGAATTGTTTTAATGCAGGGATTTTCAGCAGCACTGAGTAAGGAGCATGTCCAAGCCTGCTGTGCCATAGAGAAGAACTTGATGTTGGTGACTGAGTAGCAGTAGTAGTAGTAATATTGGGATGCAAGACTGGTAGAATGGACTGGGAACTTGAATGTAAGCAATGAGTAGGGGAACCAGCAATTGGTGTAGAAAGATTGAAGATATACAGACCTCCCTTCAGTCTACCAATCCCCTTCACCATACCACTGAAGAGATTCTGGAACAAGCAAAAATAAGGATAAAAGGAAACAAAGCACTTATGTTCTCTGGTGAATTTGGAAACTGAAAGCAGGTTAACTTTGAAATCAGGTATATAAAGAACATTGCTACGAGATTGTGATTGGGACAGAGGATAAGAACCTATATGAGTAATATTGGTTTTAGCACCATTTGGTAAGTAAACAGGTTTAGGACAACTGAGGGGAACATGATCAGATAGTAAGTTCAAGCATGATGTCATGTGATTAGTAGCACCTGAATCAACAATCCAGTCATGTAGAGTTTTAGATGGTTTACTTGTTATGTTGGCCATATCTGTTGGTTCTTTGTCCTTCTCAATCAAGTGTAAAATGTGCTGGTATTGATCAGGAGTGAAATACATTTGCATGAATTGCTGAGGAAGTGCTAGTGGACCTTGTTCTTGTTCCACATTATTAGCATTGTGAGCTGAGGGCCTAGCATTGTTGTTCCTATAGCCTCCATTGTTTCTGTTGACATAACCTCTACCACCACCATTATTTCTGTTACCACCATGATTGCCATGATTCCTAGGACCACCACGATTGTCATTAGCCCTGTATCCACCTCCTCGACCACCAGGAAAGTTATTTCCACTGTTATTTCCACTGCTGAAACCACTCCCATATCCACCAGCATTATTGTATCCACTGCTGTATTCAGTTTTTTTGTTTGCACCCTTATAGTCATCCGGGTATCCAATGAGTTTATAACAAAAATTCTGCACATGTCCTGTCCTTTTGCAGTGTGTACAGTACAATTCTGCATTAGGATCTCCCTTATAGTTTGATGCATTTGCACTGCTTTCTCCTTTTGCAAGTGCATTTCCAAGTGTTCCAGATTGAACTACAAATCTTCCTTTCATACGTTGGCTCTCCTCATGAACTATCATGGAATATACTTGATTTAGACTAGGTGTAGGATCCATTATAAGGATTTGACTCTTTTAAGGGGAATATGTATCATTAAGTCCCATGAGAAACTTCATAGTCTTTTGTAAGTTCAAATAATCCATAAATGTCTTAGATTTTGGACACTCACAACCAGGAAGTGGTATAACTGCCTCAAATTCATCCCACAAGTCATTCAAAATAGAAAAGTATATGGATACACTTAGAGTGCCTTGAGTGAAACATGCAATTTCTTTATTCATGTGATAGATTCTTGTGGCATTTACCTTGTCAAAACGCTCTTTGAAGGCTTTCCAAACACTTTGTGCACTATTGGAATATACAATACCTCTTCGTAGTTCCTTCGCAACTGATGCCATAATCCACGACTGTACAATCGCGTTGTAACGATCCTACTGATGCAGTTTGTATTCATTTCCTTCATACTTTCCTCCAGTGCATGTGCCATCAATGAACCCAATTTTGTTCTTGACGAGGAGTGACATTTTCACAGACCTACTCCATTCTGAGTAGTTCTTTGTTCCAATTAGTAATTGACGAACCAAAGAAATCCCTGGTGTATCAGATGGATGAACATAGAGTATATCGCTGCTATCAATTGTTGTAGAACTGCTAGAATTGTTAGTTTCTTCAATCGCCATTTTAGGGTTTCAAACCACCTTGGCTAGAATCAAAAATAGAGTCAAAACACAAATTTCGACTGAAATAGAATTTTTACCGAAACTCAATTAGGAGTGATATTGAAATCAAAATCAAGGAATTGAACTCAAAATTGAAGAATTGCAGAATTGATGAATGCAGACTCGTGTTTTGAAGGAGAAAATTGCAATTTCTGCAAATTGAGTGAGAAAAAAAATATTAATGAAATCAAAACAGCGATGATGAACAAAGGAAAAATAAACTGAGTTCGGTTCAATTTGATTGAGAACCTTGCTCTAATACCATGTTAAAATCTAATTCATTGATGAAGAATCAATTGTAGAGAGAGAATTTTCTCATTTCTGTAGAAAGAAGAAGTATCACAATGAGTATCTAATGAGATACTTATACGAACCGTAACTAACTAACTAGTCTAGTGCTCTCAACTAACTAACTTCCCTAACAAACTAATCATTACACTTAATTCATTAACTACTTCCATGTGTACAACATAATCAACACACTGTACAATATCCTAGTTCTAACAAATATTCAACATCTCCCACTTTGCTCATGGTGGGCTAGATCCAAACCATTATCATCTCAATAACACACGTAACTCAAATAGACAAATAGTTCGTGCGACCTGTGGGTATAAAAGTTATAAAATTCCAAACCTATTAAGGTTGTACAAGAGCTCCTCCTTAAGTGAAATCACTGTTTTTCCCAAAAGGCATCACGCCATTAAGAGATTCCTACACCTTATATGTTGTCTCCCAGTCTTGTCAGCTACCGCTGTGTGACTTTGTTCGCACACCCAAAAATCTCTCCCTCGAGCTAAGTTCCATATGGGTCATCACCATGATCCACGAGTCAATTTTCAAGATTCGCTATGTGTCATCCACATCATTAAGATATTATGTCAATCAAAGCCCACAACTAACTTCTTCTTGTGTGCGCATCACCAAGCTTGTAATGGCAACCAAACTGAGCGCGCACCATCTGTCACTACTAAAAAAAACTGCTAGAAATCGAGAGCCAAAATCGACAGATTGCATCGGTTTTTCAATGAAAACTGGTCAAAAGCCGACGGACTATGGGTCGTTGATTTAGGTCCCGTCGTTTTTACAAAACTGACGGAATCCGTCAGTTATGTAAAATTAAATTAAATTTAGAAAAACGATGGAGTATGTTGGTGTTTTTTTTTTTTTTTTTTTTTTTTTTTTTTTTTGTGAAAATAAAATAATGAAATGTAGCAACTTGGAAACGAACTCAAGTATGTACCCTGCCATTGAACAACTTCATCATTAGACCACTCATGCTCTTTGATCAAATACTTCCATTGTTTTAATTTATGCTCTGAAACTGCAGTTTCGCGCTCTAAGAACTGACGGAGTCCATCGGTTTTCGCATTAAATATGAAAATTCGACAGAGTCCGTCGGTTTATTTTAAAAAAAATATAAAACATAATTAAAATTTTCACGCATTCTTGCACAAAAAATAATCAACGAAAGTATGTAGATTTTCTTTTAAAGAAAAATATTTTAAAAAATGATTGAAAAAATAGACGGAATTCGTCAGTTTTCCCATTTTTTTAGTAGTGGCTCTGCCATCGCCATACTCGTCCCACTAAACTTGGGTTTTGATACCAGTTGTTAGGCTCAACCAGTCCGCTGATACTCTTAACATGGTGTGATATTGTCCCTTTTTTGCCAAGCCCGTCTTTGTTTCCCCCAAAAGGCCTCACACCATTAATTAAGAGATTCCTACACCATATATGTTGGCTCCCAATCTTTTCTACTACCGATGTGGGAGTTTGTTCGCACACCCAACATTCACTACTAACATGAAGATCTTATTACTCGCAATACCCCATACATCATTCACTACTCCAGTATATATTTATCTAATCCTCTCATTCTCGAAATAGGTGAACTCGAGTTCATATATAAAATTGTACCCACAATTGCACTCGATACCCACATGGTAAGTGAAATGGTCGACTTATGAATACAAGTTAAATTACTAATTTTAATTGTCTTTCGTTTCTACTTGAACATATTTGTTCCAGATCAATTGCTTTTCTAGACATCCACTGCATTGCCAAATCATTCATGGTTATTAATGACATGCTAAAGTAGCAACACCGATTGAAACTTCAAGAAGCAGTTAAAGGTCAAAGGGTATTTTAATGAAACATTAATGTAACTTTCGAGGCCTTACACAATGAAGAAGCATGGACCCATTCTTTCATTACCCAATGGTCGCTTCGCACACGTTGTATGAAACACATGCTACGGTGGTCTCACCTTATATTGGTACGTGTACCTCAATCTTTTACTCATTCAACACATGTAGATCTTAGTTTAGCCACCTCCAAATGTCTAACCCTAGTTTACTGTTCAAATAATCCTCAAATCTAACCTTTTGAAAAGCTTACACAAAACAAGTCATAAGGAGAATGGATTAGTCTGAACTCTAGTCAAGACCGACCATATTATCCATAAATAAACATGACCTTGCACTAATCAAGGTTCTAATAGGTTTCAATGTTGCACGTTCCTCAATGTTAGAGGAGATCACCCATGTGAGAGGGCCGATCTCGAGATTTGTTCAGCACATTTATATCCTTCACCAGGATATCATCTCATGCATGTATAATGTCAACATAATCTCAATAATAATTTATTGATGTTAATGTGTTTGATCTTGTTGTGATTCTTAGGATCCTTTGTGTATGCAATAGCCACTTGCCTATCACAATAATAAATCACGGAACTCTGATAATTCTTTGCAATATCCAAATACTCAAAGAGTTTTGGTAACCAAATAGCTTCTTATACTGCATATACACATGCCACGACCTCAGCTTCAATAGTCGAAAGGGTTGTGTAGGTTAGTTTCTTACTTTTTCATCAAACAACACTACTATCAAGCAAGAAAGCATAACCAGAAGCCGATTTTCTATCATTTCGGTGACCAGCCCAATAAACAGTTGTATATCCTCTCACAAATAACTAGATCCACTATAGCATAGTATACAATCTGCAGTTTCCTTCATGTATCAACAAATCTGTTTCATTGCTTTCCAATGATCTCTTTCAGAATTAGATTGATACCTTCTTACCAGAACTATGACACAACAAATATTTAACAAAGGCTTAATGTATATGTAGCCCCCTAAACTTGTTCTTTTTTTCATTTTGGCACCTCAACTAAGTATAGTTCCTATTGAACCCCTGAACTCGTCCTCAAATGTGCCTATCAAACCCTCTAAATTTGATTTTTATTAGAAGCAAAAAATCAATTGTGGTAATGAAGGTGAAGTAATATTTTAGACGTATGGTAAGTTATTCTTTAGGTCATGGATGTGTCGGTTTCTGCTAGTTCTGCTCTTCCACTGCCAGCTTAATTCAGAGCTTACTCTTTTTTTTCCTCTCTAAAAGATGGCATAATTAAATTAGAATATATATTAACATGTTGCTACATTGAAGATAAAATACTATGTAAGTCAGATTGTGTTTGATAGACACACTTAAGGACGAGTTCAGGGGTTCAATAGGAGCAACACTTAGTTAAGGTACCAAAATGGAAAAAAGGGACAAGCTCAGGGGGTTGCATATGCATTAAGCCTTTAACAAATACACATCATAGCATAATACATCAAGCTTCCGAAAATATTTGAATATGAAACTCGAAACATGTCTTTCTTTTCTTTTTCAGTCTTTGGACACATTTCAAGGCTTAGAGATTCACTTCTAGATTTAGGAATATCCATGGGTTTGCAATTATTCATTTGGAAGCGTTCCAAGATTTTCTGTACATACATATCTTGAGATTGGAACAATTTCTTTGAATTTTAACACTAAGTATGTAGTCCGCTTCACCTATATTTTTCATGTCAATGACCTCGTAAGCCATGACTTGATAGTTTTCAAATACTCCAAATTATTTTCGGCCTTTAAATTATCGTTCACGTAAAGGGACAGAATACAAACATTTTGTTGGACTTCTTTACATAGATCCAATGATCTTTTATCGATCATGGTGAAATCATACGAGATCAACTCCTTGGAAAATCTCAAATACCATTGCCTTGAAGACTGCTTCAAGCTATAAATAGATCTATTCACTTTAAACGAAACCTACAGGTTTTTGGTTCTCCATTGATAAAAGTTGTCTTCACGTCTATTTGATGTAATTCTAGATCCAAACGTGCAACAATAGCCAAAAGCAATCGAATTGGGCTAAACTTCACAACTGGTGAAAAGGTTTCCTCATAATCTATTCCATCTTCTTGAGTAAAACCTTTTGCCACCCATTATGCCTTGTATTTTTATATCGACATGTATGCTTTGCGTTTAACTTTGAGTATTCATTTGTGCCAGGAGCTCTACGTCCATGTAGAAGGTCAATCATATCCCAAGCTTTGTTGACTCTTTTTCTATTGTTTTCATCAATTATCTTTTCTAGGGCTTGATGACGTCTTGATCACAGAATTTGACTCATCCATTTATTTATGTGGAAGATAAAAAATAAAAAATAAAAAATCTCTATCTCATAAGATCGTTTAGGTATATCATCTTGATAACTTCATTTTATCACATGGAATTCATTTAAAACGACGATCAAAATACTAAATAACATAACTTCATTTCATTAAACAGCCCTACTTTCGGGCCGAAATTCAAATTTTGAAGAAAGGATTTTGATATTGAAAACTCCCACTCGGATCAAGAACACCACCTTGATCCATTTGATTGTTAAACGCCCCAAAAGACATTTATTGACTAACTGAATTTAGCGTTTTATAAAGATGCTATCTATTCTTTATTTCACCCTTGTCTGAAAAATTATTTTTCAAAAATATAATGTCTGCTAATTCAATTTCAGTGACTCTTGCATCTTCCAGTGAGATGTATTCACACGTTCCCATAACTCCACCTTTAACCTCAAAAAATAAAGGGAAAAGACATGTTTTAACCCCTGAACTTGGCACGAAAACTCACTTTAGCAACTAAACTTAACAATTTCTTTATTTATTTACCCCTTTAACAACTTACGTTTCAATTGTTTTCCACCCCAAATGCCGACGTGGCTTGGAAAATCTCAAAAAAAAATTAAAAAAATAATAATTATTAAGAGAGTGAAAAACAAAAAAAAGTGAGCTAAACTTCCTTGGTGAAAGGCTCATATATATATATATATATATATATATTATTATAAATTAAAAAATAAAATAAACATTATACAATTAAAAAATAAAATAAAAATAAAAACCATCACCATCTTGATTCACAATCCCCCTCCCACCTTGATCCACATTTATTGACTCCACCCGTTTTATAAATCTTATCTTCTTCCCCTCCACGAAAAATTATTTTTCCCCCCTCCTCCCCACACCATGTTTTAACCCCCCGCTCACTTTAGGTATTTTTTCTTCCCACCATTGTTTTCCACCCCGCCCCAAAAAAAAATTAAAAAAAAATAATTAAGAGAGTGAAAAACAAAAACCCCCCCCGCTCATATATATATATATATATATATTATTATAAATTAAAAAATAAAATAAACATTATTTTCTCTTTTCTAAACCCCCCCCCCCCAGCTCCGTCTTCCTCTCCCCCCCCCATTTGTTTTTCCAAAATTTTTTTCCCGACCACCACCACCACCACGAAATTTTTTCTTTAGTGAAGAGCGGTCCGTGCAATTTCTTTAGTGAAGTTGTTATTCCAAGCTTACTTAGAAGTACATAAAAGATAATAATTCTTTGAATGGAAATTATAAAAAAATTCATGAACTGCTTTGACTTTAGAATTAAGCACATCATTAGCTAATTCCAACAGAAGAGGAATATTAGCCGCCATCTGTTGTGCTTCTCCTTCCGATTATGTTTTAGTTATCTTTTAGGCTTGTGAGTAGAATATGTTTCACCATTTTTTGGTTTCTTGATTTTGATTTTCTTTCAAAAATAAAGTTACGGAAGAAATGGGTTTGCTAATAATGGTGGTGGAAGAAATGGGTTTGCTAGAAATGGTGATGGTTGTGGATGTGGGTATTTTGATTTTCTTTCAAAAATAAAGTTATGGTAGAAATGGGTTTACTAATAATGGTGGTGGAAGAAATGGGTTTGCTAGAAATAATGGTGGTTGTGGATGTGGGTTAAAGATGGTGGTGGTGATTTTTTTTCTTTTAAGGAATTTGATGAAATTTGGTGGGGAGATGATGGTGGTGGTGGGTGTGGATGTGGGTTAAAGATGATGGTGATGATTTTTTTTTTTTTAAGGGCAGTTCGTCCAATTTTTGCGGCGGCGACGTCGGCGGCGGCGGAGAGGCGGCGGCGGCATGGTGGTTGATAAAAGTTGGGTGAGGATGAGGAGAAAGAAGAAGAAAGAGAAAGAAAAAAATAATAAAAGAAAAACAAAAAATGATGTGTTGGTAATTTTGACATGGCAACGACGTGGCAATGATGTGACATTGACGTGGCGCGAGTGTAATACACCTCCCATTGTGAGAGTGGTATTATTTTTTTGGGGTGGAAAATAATTGAAACGTAAGTTGTTAAGGGGGGTAAATAAATAGAAGTTAAGTTTAGTTGCTAAAGTGAGTTTTCGTGCCAAGTTCAGGAGTTAAAACATGTCTTTTCTCAAAAATAAAACTGGTAATTAGTTGGTCCCACCCACATTCATAAGAGCCTGGTGGACCAATAGAAGGACGTCATTGGACGATTTTCCTCCGTGCGTGGACAGAATCCTAAACACACAGCATTCGCATTGAAATCCGATCATAAACAAACAATGCTGCTCTCTGCATTTCTTCCGCAAAATCCATTATCCAATCGCACCCCACCCCACCACGCCCCTACTCCTACCCTCCTCTTCTACAAAGCAGCAGCAGCAGTTCACGCTTCTACACTGAGAGTACCACCAGTCGCTCTCGCTACCTCCTCTACTACTCTCCGTCACGTGAGCGGCACGTGCTCCGATGATGGCGACGACGCCGGTGAAGGCATGGTTGTGTCAGCGTCAGCTGTTGTTGCGGCGATACGGAATGCTTCCACGTCACCAGTGGAGTTCGTACAGAGGATTGAGAAAGATGAGGGGAAGAATAGAGGTTTAGTATTACCCAGTGCTGATTTCCACAGACTTTGCATTGAACAATTGGAACTATTTCGACGTATTGTCCATCCTGACTCCGTTCTTTCCGTAAGATATATTTCATTTCGTTTGTTACGTTACCTATTCTATTGTATTGTGTTGTTAGTTTAAATACAATGTTTGTTTTGATTCTTACTTTAATTTTATCCTATCATTAAAACACACCTAGTTGAGTTGATGGTGATAGTTCAGTTAGATAAAGGGACAACTAATTGTTCGGGTGTGAAAATTGCAAAAAACTTGTAGTTCAGATGTGTTTTTCACCATTAACTCTTTGATTACTGCTTTATTCAGTAGTTCAGAGATACGTAGTATAATACATTTTGTTTGTCACTTTATCGAATGAACATTTCTATATTACATGTTAATTTCATTAGCTTAAGAAGCTTTGTGTTTAGGTCTTTTTTTGCTGGTTGTAATGCTTTGGATCATGAATTTAAGCAGTATATGCTGCTATAGCCTTTATTGAGTTAATTGCGCATTTTACTATGTCTCCTCAGCAACAACATACCCAGTGTAATCCCCACAAGTGGGGTCTGCGGAAGGTGGTGTGTACGCAGCCTTACCCCTACCTTTGTGATGGAAGAGAGGCTGTTTCCGATAGACCCTCAGCTCAAGTAAAGCATATCAAAGACAAGTATGGAAAGGAAATACAGTAGAAAAGAAGTCATGCTAAAAATAAAGGAGAAGAGAACGGTAGCAACAACAAATAATACGGTAACCGAAGCAAAGTAAACAACATGTAAAAATAAAATCAAAAAATAGGTAAACAACAGGGAAACTAGACAACGCTCGACTACTTGCTAACCTTCTACCCTAATCCTCGACCTCCATATCCTCCTATCTAGGGTCTCCTACTTCCCGAATTGAGTGCAATAAGGCCTCATATTTCCAGAATTGAGCGTAATGAGGTCTAAGAAAGTAAAGTTTCCAGTTTAGTTTCTGTGCTTGCCTATTAATGCTTGTACTTTTGTTTTCTCTGCTCTTCGGCGATTACATTTGGTGGTCAGTAGAATATAGTTCACCTTGTTATTCTCTGGACAAAGAACTAGCCTTTTCATTTTTCTTTCGGGTCGAAGTTGATATGGAAAGTCTAGAGTTGAGCAATATTATAGAACACAACCTGTACTATTCCTTTTTAAGAAAGTGGACTTCCACCATTAGGCAGTAGGTGGTGGTGGTGGAGCTTAAGTGTCTGTAGGAACTTCTTGTTTTCTTCCATCACTAGGCAGTAGCTGCTGGAAGGAAGAATGACATGATGCCCTCTTTATATCTGGAGACACTGTAAACCCAAAGACGTCTTTAATTAAACTTTTGTAATCTATTACATGATTTTATTTTATTTTAAATTTTGTAACATAAATTTTTGGCCTACCCACTGAGATATGACAGCTTATATCTTTCACTGCAACAAATTTCTAAAAATTAGTACTAGCAGACTTATACCCAACTGAGTAAACTCATCACATAGGGCCAATTAGATGAGTTGCCATCAAGTAGGTAGTAGTGGTGGATCCACTGATAGCCTAGTAGTGAAGACATCTCCTGGAACATTTCTAAGGAGAAGTATACTTTTCCTAGGACTACAACCCCTCTTGTGGACATCAACTGGTCCTACTTCCGACAACCAGAATTCTCTATTTTCCTTCACTAATAAGAGCACACATGGTTTTGTTCTTTCATTTGCACCAGTGTTCTTGAACCCATTAGAAATACTCTAAAAGTATGGACAAACTGGAATCCTCATAAAGGAGTGGTTCAGAAGGTTAGAAAAACCGTGACACTGGATTTTGGGTGCTTAAAAATAAGCTTTTTCATTTTGGTGGAAAGAAAAGTATATAGATGACACAGAGACTCTCATACAGTTCGTAGAGTCTCTTTAGCTGCTAGTTGAATTTTTGTGTAGCGTTTATTTAGCCTCCTTGTAACTATGGCCTTCATTGGCCTTATGATTTCAATACAGCTTGTTACCATGTCAAAAAAAGAAGTTCTTGTTCAGAACAGAATAAGTGATTAGATTGAGAGAATAGAGGTATTTTAACCTTCTCGTTATCCTATATCAATATAATATAGATGTATCAACTGAAACCATGTTATTTTATTCTTACTATCAGACTTTGCCTAAACTCTTTTGCACCATGTATCATTTGATAACCCTCAAAATCTTCCATGTTTGGTTGGGCTTCATGTGTTGTGAACAACAGATAATCTTTCCAATATTTTTCTTTAGGATTTTCTAGATGATAGAAGGCCAAAAACCAAAACCAGAAGTATAGAGAAAACTACTGCCCCACTCCCCTGGCTCTTGTGGAGATATAAACTAAAAAGATTTTTGCCTTTTTAGTAACTTTCTTTGTGCTAATCTAGTGAATTGCAGGTTTATGTAAGACCAGCTGGCAGCTATGTAATGGACCGCCTAGAGTTGCGGCGGATTACTTTACATCCACATGCTAATGCAACAGATCTTGTGATTCTAATTGGTAACTTTAGCATTCCAGCAGGCTTAAGAATTGCCGAAGCAGCTCTTTCGAGGAAAGAGGTACATCAATTAATTATTCAAATTTGTTTACACTGAAATATGTCTTTACTGTGTTTGACAAGTCTTGTTCATCTTAGGCAGAGTTACTTCCCGAGCTTGGAGCTGTGGTGTTCCCTATGGTGAAGCACCCGTTTATTGTTGGGTTTTTAGTTGCGGAACTCCCAAGAACTACATGGGATAAGGGAGGGCTTAATGTGAAAGAATGGCCTGCTCAAGAGGAGATTTTTTCTTTGCCTCCTAGCACACATTTGAAATCATTGAATGTCCAAACTTCAAGCGACCACTCCTTTGAGATGTTAAAATTTACAGCCGAGCAAAGATTAAATGCAATAAATATTAACCGTTCACTTGCAATGGCTTATGTCATGGATCAGGTAGAATACTGACACGACAAAGGTGCTAAGTATATATGATGTCTAAAAGTCAGTGGATTGATCTACCTTCCTCTATGTATAATTATTTCATCGAAATACATAATCACTTTAACATCCAAAACCTTGTTATAGTAGCATCTAATAGAACTTGATGAATCTACATATATGTTTGTTATAACCACGGAAATAAAAAAAGAAGGAACCAAACTTAAATAGATCCAAAATATCACGAAAGAGTGACATATATGGCTAAAATGTTGACAATATTACATCCTTCTAACTATTTTGTATTTACTGCCATGAAATGGTTTCTTCTTTGAGCATTTTGTTATATTTTTATTCTTGTTCCCTTTTTTCCAGTCATGCACAGTAGTTTTGTCATAAATCTATCTTCGATATAATTTTGTTCTAAAACTAACTTATTCAACCCTTTTCAGAAAGCAATTCTGCTCCAACAGTCCACCTGGCAAAATAATATCAGGATGAGCAATTTGGTTGAGCAAGTAAGATTTGCATTACAGCTGCACCTATATATGCCAGCGGTTTGAGGTGGTCACAATCTACACTATACAAATTTCAAACATAATCACTTTTTAATGAATCTTTAATGTGCAGATTCGGGGTTCTCTTTCCAGTATTCGAACTTTGAGTAAGATGTTATCTGTTCAGATTAGAAAGAGTGAGGTATGTATCTCAAGAAATTTACATCCCCAATCTTTTCTTTATCCTGTTTCATTTTCTTTTTGCCTCCAAAATAATTGTTACTTTTAGTGAAATTTCTTTTTCCTATCAGTTACTTTTAATGAATGGTTAATCTGCCAATATATCTGCCCATATGACCCTATGCAGATTTCATATGACATTGTTCAAGACATTTTGGAGCAAGGTGATTGCTTGAGTGACACTCTTAAGGGACTCCAGGATGCTGTTTCTTTAACAAAGGTACTTCACCAACTGCGCCTCTTCTGTTCTTCTATGTAACTCTGACTGGGAAAGGAAGGAGCAAAAATTGAAACAAGCCCCCCCTTTCAGTTTAAAATAGCTATGATTTTCCCGGAAACTTGGAAAGGGTATAAACTTGAGTTATTCAATACTAAGAGCAAGTTGGCAGTTTCAACAGGACCATGTAAGAGGACATAAATTCTAGTCGTGAACTAAAATCTGTCAACTCTGGAGGATATTGGTAATACTAAAAGATTGAACTTATCAAACAGCACTTAGAATAATTACAACGGATATACGTCCAAGGATTGCTGAAGGCCCATTTACACTTCGGCAGCTTTCTTTGCCTTAGCTTCTGACTTGCCTATAGGTAATTTTGAGAATTACAAAGATAAAATGTTAAATATTATTGGCTATACCTTTTTCAGGCTAATATAATGCGCTATAGTGAAGAAACATTGAAAAGGATGCCTAAATCAACTCATCCTGGTCATGAGTCAGTGAGGTCACAGTTATCCAATAACTTATCTGAGAAGCTAGAATCTCTCTCTTCAAAATCCAAGGATCTAGAAATGCCAATGCCACCTCTTGCTCTTGCACCTTTACGCCAGGAAGGAATCAGGTAAACTTTTGTTTCTCGAACTATTCTGTTTTAGAGACCTACGGTCAGGAAAGCTACAAACTGCATTATGTCAGCTTGAAGAAATGCTGACTCATATGACAGCATAGTAACATACTAAATAATTTCAATATTTCCCATTCTCTTTCTCCAGCCATCAACTTCCTGAGATTTTTTGCTTGATGGCTATCCTTCTGTGGTTATGGGACGCTGCAAGATAAAATCAGAGTTAATGTGGCGTTGATTAGGAGGTTGGGAAGAAGTTTTCTTTTTGCGACCTGTGGTGCTGGTTAAGAGAAAGCCTGCAATCTCTTTGAGTTGAAGTACTAAAAAACTGGAATAATTTTCTGCATATATTTTATTGAATTCAAATAACTTCCTAAACATAAGGAAATAACTTCCTACTACTATTAGAATGAGAAAATGGTGGAATAACCTCCCCACTGCAAACAACTGCTATAAGGCAATTGGAAAATAACTATTTTTGCTGTCAGCACTTGTCTTTCTTCAATATTTTTCATCATAGCTTTTTCAAACCTGTTCTAAAAACCATTTTTCTTGAGCCGAGGGTTTGTCGGAAACAACCTCTATATCCCACAAAGCTAGGGGTAAGGGTCTGCGTACACCCCACCCTCACCAGACCCCACTTGTGGGACTAGACTGGGTATGTTGTCATCAATTTTTTTGATTTGTAAATTTTCCATGTGTAAACCATTGGTGTAAGAGGGTGTTAACACTTCCCCTCCTGTTTCTCCCGTAAGGTTGCCTGTACTGATGCTTCTTGTATTGTTTACAAATCTCAGAAATACTCACTTAGGCAGCTACAAATTGTCCTTTTTTTGTTTCTAGTTTGATGCCATATGATGATTTATGGAGTCTTGATTGTTTGATTGCTTGTGGAACAACTCTTTGGTTTTGGACATTGCTAATAATTTTTTTTTTTTTTCTTTTTTGTCTTTTTTCCCTGTTCACCTCTTCCCCGAAAAGACCATGCAATGTTTCTGATGTACTGGTTGATTTGGTGGGGGCAATGGCGCCTTTAGCAAACGAGCAGCGGAGAGCCGTTTTACTTTCTGAGGTTCCAAGATCTTTACAAGTACCTGTAGAAGAGCCTGCTCTACGACAGGCATTGGGTAATTTAATCGAGGGTGCTTTATTGCGTATACAAGCTGGTGGGAAGGTTGAAATTGTTGCCACTGGAGCACCTGCAGGGGGCGCTCTTATTATAATTGATGATGATGGCCTTGATATGCACTATATGGTATGTGTCACAAAATCTATTCTATATCATGGTCATTGAGCCAATGCCTGATATTAAGATGATACGAGGTGGCACTTAAATGAGAAAAGGAACTTAAAATTTTCATACAAGGCATTGTCATATCAACTGGTTCGTGTATTTGTTAGAATTGAAGTATTGTCTCCTTTTTTATTTTGTTTAGACACAGATGCACTCTCTAGCACCTTTTGGGGCAGATCTGTTTTCTGAAGATAAGGTAGAGGACAACATGACATGGAACTTTGTGGCTGGGCTAACTGTTTCTCGAGAAATATTGGAGAGTTATGGATGTGTTGTGCGGTTGATCTCACCACGAGTAACGGATGCTGCAATTGGAACTGGAGGAACCCGAATAGAACTCTGGTTTCCCTCTTTATCTGCTTCATCTGTCGTAAATGACCCTTCTCATGAGGTTTAACAATGATTGGGAATTCCACTATCGTTTATCTAGTTGTTGAAAGGACAAGAACATACAACAAATTTCCTGTTTGATCCTTTGCGGATGCTGAGATGGAAAAATTGAAAAGAACATGTACTTTTCTGATCCATTTAGTGACACAAATTTACCAGATGACTAATTTCTCTCCTACTGGGCCTGAACAATATGTGGAAGGTATAGCGAATGCTACCGGAGAATGTCCTGATAATATTTGGGGGAATCATTCGTTTGGCTTCGTCAAACACTTCCTCCCGCTGGTCAAGCCTTCTACAGAAAAAGCAATGCTTGAAGACTTCTGTATATACTTTAGCATAGAAGTTATTTCCATTTGTCAATCTGTTATCTGTTGTGTTGCTAAGAAATATTGTGACTATGAACCGATTGCATGGACAGAAACTGCAGTTGTATAAATCAGTGTACCCCTATAGATGTTCCAGATTGAACTATTTGCATTGCTAGGACTTTTATTGGACAGAAACTAGCCGAAGAGTAAACACACTTGTGATCATAGTTGCCACAATTTCCCAAAATCCCTTTCCTGCAGTCATGTTTTCCAGCAATGTTCGGTATCAGAGTGA
Source organism: Lycium ferocissimum (assembly GCF_029784015.1). Taxonomy (NCBI): domain Eukaryota; kingdom Viridiplantae; phylum Streptophyta; class Magnoliopsida; order Solanales; family Solanaceae; genus Lycium; species Lycium ferocissimum. Next base: position 9,701,876 of record NC_081349.1, on the reverse strand, counting down.
AAATATATCAATGCCTTTCATGTAAATTTTAAATGGCAATAGCCTTTATCAGCTTATTCTGTTTTCTCTAATTTATTTTTCAGAAATGCATGATGAAATTTATTTTGGGGGTACACTCATATTTTCGCTCCTGTACTTTGACTTTACCTCTTGCGCCAGCAGTTTGATAGATAAAAGGAAAGTTTACTTAATTTGGTATGTTGAGCAGGTTGAATATCATAATTATCAAACAACAATGTTGGTTTAAAGTTATACCCTTTCATCTCCAGATGCTTGCATTTTCTTCACTGTCAGAAATTTGTAGATTGGTTAGCTTTTATATCGGAATAAAATAATGGGGTCACGTATTTTACAGTTCTGTATCATATAATTAAATTATTGAAAAATGTTTCAAGGTAGAAAAAGAAAAGACTACAGGAAGAGAGAAGCAAAAAAGGAACAAAAGTAAATTTAACAAATGAATCTATTGGCCTGAGACAGTTTTGATTAGTAAGGGTACTGGATAGTTCACCAACCAACGATGATGCTTCATGGCTTCCAGTCTCCCCCACCACGTACTTTCCTACCAAGTAATAATAGTAAAATAATTATAATGTTTCAAATTATTAAGAGTTTAGTGTTAATCAGCAAAGAGTCGTGGGAATTTGAAACAAATATGTCATGGGATGACCCAACTACCTCATTTTGAATAGTTGTGCATTTCTTTTAGGAGTCCCATGCCATATGGACCAAGCTTCCTCTAATGTCCATCATATAGTCAAGAGTCAAAAGTCACAATTCTACCATAACTCTAGCTGTGAACCCAATCCCACGCCACACGTCAATATTGCAGTACAAATTTAATAGGTTAATAAATTTCAGTTATCAAATAAGTTAAAAAATAATTCGTCAAAAGTGTACAAGATTCCCTATAGGGCTCCAGTTACCCTTCAATGGAAGGAATAGATTTGAATGCTTATGTATACCGTCTTTTAGCTGACCCTTTCAAATCATGCTCCGCAATCAAATTATAAACAGACTAAGTAAATGGTCCTAAATGAAATAAGGTGATTTAGTTTTTGTCACGGGGTCAAAGTCTCCGGCCTTCTATTAGGGGCGGATTTAAGTGGAGGTGAACACCCTCGAAAAAAAATTACAGTGTGTATATAGAATAGATTTTCTGTGTTTATGTACACATATTAACTTTTGAACATCTTGAGCATATGCAAAAGTTAGCTCATGTGGTCTAGGTATTCAAAATTGTCTTTAGCATCCTAGGTTTGATTTCCATCAATAACATTACTTTTTATATTTAGCTTTTATTATTTTTTTTCAAATTTCCTGAATGAAAATTTTGGATCCGCCACTACTTCTGTTCCGAGCCAAATGTTCTGACTTTTCTCCCTTAACTTTTCTCCCTCAAGGTCACAACCATGCAAGCCGCTCCACATCAATTCATTTTATTGGTACTTCTTTTTACATGTTCTCATTATTGTTGATTAGTCAACGGCCTTATGATGGTTACTCCCACGTGTTATGAAATCAATTAAGGTTTCCTTACTTATAATTTTTTTTAATAGTTGTTTATGACGTAAGTTCTATAAACATATTTAAACTAGAAATCATAATTTTTAGTTTATTAGTTTTAAATTACTATATTTTCTTTTTGCTTACTGAATTCTGAATAGATTAATTATATATATTAAATAAATTTTTGAAAAATAAATATAGGATTTGAATCAAAGTTACTGAATTTTACTGAACTCATAACCAGCACAGTGCTCCACCCCCGAACATACTGCAAAAAAGGAAAATAGACAAATAAATAAAGGGGTGTGAAGGGTCTCGTTAGTTTTCAGTTAGAATGTCCGTTCCTATACAGTAGACTGAACAGAATTATAGAATTTGAATATGTCAAAAACATTTAGATTTAGAGGGGTTGAAGGGAATTAATTCCCAAGGACGTTGCAATGATTAAAAAATTCAAAATGTTGCAATTTGAATCATAGTGTAAAATTTAAATTTAGATGTCCAATCGTATTTTCAAAAAGCCTTTTAAGAATAATTTGGACAAAACTATACTTATCCCATTCTCTTCCTCTAAGATATAATACTGTACTTTATTTTCAAATATAAATTGAGAGACAGATATGAGAATGTAATCTAAGTTTTTCTATCTTTTCACTGTAGGTATTCAATTTTCTTCAAACGCGCATGAGAATATTGTTCGATGTTTTTCTTTCATTCCAATTCTTCGTTCTTCTCCAAGAAGAAACTTGAAACTTTTTTCTTATTTGCTTGACTTTTAAACACCTAGTCAAATTTGCTAAGTATTACTCCCTCTATCCCATAATAAGTGTCACCTTAGGCAAAAATACGCATATTAAAAAATCAATAATGCAATGTAAAGTTTATCAAATTACCCCTATATAATAAAAATAAATTACTTTTACCTTTTTTTGAGAGCATGCACAAGAAGTAAACCTTTTGATATTGAGAATCCAACAATACCAAGTTACTATGTGATTTTTTCAATTATCATTTAGATGTTACTTTATTGTCTAAAGGTAGAATTTAAAAACACTAGTTAATTTATATCTTGATTTCACAGATGACACTTATTATGGGATAATTTTTTTCTTAAAGTGACACTTATTATGAGACGGAGGGAGTAATTACTTCCACCCTGGCCTTAAGGACCCATTGAATATTTTTATTCGTCAGCATTTATTTGATGGAACCCCAAATTCTGGTAAGAGTGGCTTTAAACACCAAGTTCTTTGTTACTTTGTTGGACCACTAACTTTTGTTCTCTTGAATCGGGCAATTCGCAGAATTGCCCTTCGTTTGGGGTGGTCTTTAAATTTTCACCTCATTTGAAATCTTTAAATTTTCTTCGCATAAATCCATAGGTTCCTGGTTGAACCCACGCGTATGATCAAAATTTTAAAAAAAATTCGCAAGGCAAGTTTAAATTTATTTATGCCCAACAAGATATCCGCATACACTTGTGAAGGAATTACAAAGTTATCGGACCAGCATCTTATGCCTTATATAAATGAGACTTAGCATAAGTATCTTGGTCGGCAAGAGATAACTTTGATAATTCATTCAAAAGTTTATCGGATCCGGCATAAAAGTTTGCCCATTAAAAGTATGCCTACATGGCGTAAGCTTTGTGAAGGAATTACAAAGTTATCTTTGGGACCGGCATCTTATGCCTTATGGACAGACTTGGCATAAGTATCTTGGTCGGCGTAACTTTGATAATTCCTTCACAAAGTTATCTGGTCGGCATGTAAAGTTTGCCCATTAAAAGTATGCCACCAAGCGTAACTTTGTGAAGGAATTATCAAAGTTATCTTGGACGCATACTTATGCCAAGTCCGCCCCATAAGGCATGAAAGTATCCGGTCCAAGATAAATGTGTAATTCCTTAACAATTGTATCTTTGTTAGCGGCATAAGCGAAATTTAAACCGCCTTGCGAATTTTTTTTTTTAAAATTTACCGCGCGTGAGTTCGAACCCGGGATTTTATGGGTGTTAAGCCAAAGTTAAAATTTAAACATTTCAAATATGAGGGGCAAAATTTAAAGACCACCCCAAAAGAAGGGCACTCCGCGCAAAAAAATGTCTTGAATCTCCATATTGGGCCTGGCAAAATGCCTCTTTACTGCAATTATGATTTATGACAAGTGATTTGCGGATCATGAGGGAAAGAAAGAAAAAGTCTAACTAAGGTTTAAAGAAATATTAAAATAATAGAGCGCTCTTTAATGATTCTTGTAATATTGTGACTTTAGCCATCGTTCACTTATCACCACATCCACCAATATTTTTGCTTTAGAGCTTTATAACATACGTGGTTAATAATTCATCTTTTAACCTTATATATATGGTTTACCTAAATTTCTCTAAAATATATGTCCTCCTTCAGAAGAAAAAAAGAAAAGAAAAAAAGAAGAGTTTCTAAGCAAATGTTGGTTGCCTAATATGTATCTATTTTTCTTGAACCTAAATAATGGGGGAGTAGCAAATATCTATTAGCAACAAATTAAGGACCTAATCACTAGTTTCAAAATCATGATTCCGCGGTTCAAATTTATTACCCTTTTGGTCGTTAATCTGTTCCATTTAGACTAATATTTAATCCAACTTAACTAATATAAATATTTATTGATTTTTGATTAAATAAAAAAGGCAGAACATTAAAACCTTGGCCTAGTGATTAAGAAGTTAAGATTAACATAAATATTGATATCCCTTCCAACTTAGTTTGTATAACAAAATTCATATTTTGGTACTTAGTGATATAAAAAATAGTATTCACTTAGTTTGACGAAGGCTACAAATATATAAAATTTTAGAGAGAGTTCAAATATCATTTTCTTAATTTTTCAAAAAACATATATTTAAGATATATTTTAAATACTATAATTAAAAATATTATTTGACCTTTTTTGTCAACAAAGATTTATTTGACGCAATAAATATATAATAGTATAGTACTAATAGGAGCAATATTATTCTTTTAACATACCAATATTCCTGCCACCTTGAAAAAGAAAAATATTTGTGCAAACATCAAATAAATAATCAGCCAATAGGAAGTACCTTTTTGTTCATCCACGTCAGCGAATCAAAAGGCCGACACCAAATAGTAAACCAAATTAAAACCAGACACATCATCACCTGAAAATTATTTTTTTAAGTCTCTAATTTAATATTTTGGGAAAAATGTCCCTAATTTAATACTCCTTCATCCCACATTATTTGTCCACTTTCCCGTTTACATACCCTTTAAAAAATCATAAATAAAAACATGCTTTTACAATATTACTCTTATCTCTCTCTAATAAATTGCACTATAATAAATATTATTTTTTAAAAGCAATTAATGTTAAGGTCAAAATAGAAAATTTTAATTATTCTATCTTAATTTTATAAATGAATAAGTATTTTGAAACGAATAATTTTAGTAATGTGGACAACTAATATTAAATAAAGAGAGTATGGGAAAAAAAGTCCCTAATTTAGAAGACAAATTAAAACAGTTACTTAACACAAAGTCATTAAGTTTTAACCCATATTAATCTTCAACATTAATTAATTTGTTATATAGTCCAAAGAGGACACTAAATAATCCAACCTTAAGCAGACTTTTTAAATAGTAAATGAAAGCAATTCTACCTCTTCTATACTTGTACTTTTCCCCTCTCTTTCTCTGTCATTAAACACAAGCTTTGTGCTTAATACTTCACGATTTTTCTTCTCCCCTTTCACATATTTTTCTTGCTTCAACTTGGTTCTTTTTACCTATTTATAGATACCCAAAAGGCTAATATTAGCTAACAGGTGTTGTAGTTGCTAATAAGCTAAATCAAAACTACTTATTAGGCTTCCATTTGTTGTTTCACTTCAAGATTTTTGTGGGGTTTGCTTATTTTTACAGGTAATTCTAAAAAAAAAAAAAACTGTCTTTTGAATTTGTATGTTTGAAAGGTGTAATCTTTGTGTGTCTTTATTGTTATATACTCCTATTTGATTAGGTGACAAGAGTTAATTTTTAAAATTTATTAGTTTTGTGCTTTTGTGTGTTGTTTTGATGGGAACTTGCTGTGACAATTTTAATTTGTTTGTTTGTTGTGGAGCTAACTTGTTTAGAGGAGAATATGTTTTGAAGTTATATGTACTGATTTTCCTTTAAATTTAAGGAAGTATTAGCCTGTTTTGTATTGAAAGATGGGATGATTTTTGTTGACTAGGTCAAATAAGACATATAGTTGCTTGTTTTGGGGGACATAGAATTGAGGAATTGAAATTAGTAATAGTGCTTGATCTATGGGGGGGAAGGCTGTTCAAGTTACTATAGTCAAAGCCAGGCACATGGCCAATTTTGTAGTTGATTGTGGATTGTATAGTTACGTTAGGCGCTCTTTGAATATCAGGTTTGGTCTTAATGTATCTAGTATAAATAAAAGACCACCGGAGGCAATCTAGTGTACAAGGAAACCTTTTAGCAGTTCTTTATTGGTTAAGAAACTTTTACTCTTTGAGTTTGTGTTTTGTGGACAAGGATGAGATGCTAAGAGCTTGAGGCAAGGTAGTTAATTTCTAATTTGAGAGCAAAGGAAGAGAGGATCATTAGCTTGCTAACTCTTTTTTATTTGGTGGATGGTGTGACTTAACTTCTTGATTGCAGAGCAGATCATACCTATCTTTTTGATATTTCAGATCATACTTACTTGGGGGGCAGTAAAGCTTCTTTGACTAGTTTGGTTGTACTTATCAATTCAAGATACTGTATTTAACATGAGGAATTTTGGACGCGGGTACGTTCAATTGCAGCTTTTCTTGTGATTAAAAATACCAAGTTTGTGATGTTATTGTCTGTTCCATAATAATATCTCTAACTCTTGAAGCATGTTTTGCAGTTCCAATTCGTTAAAGTCAGCTGAAACTATGAGGCTTATTCTCTCCATAGGTTGCGGAATCATTTTTGGCTTATTTATAGGACTTTCATTTCCTACTAGCTCATTAAACAAGGTATGGATAATGCCTTCCGTTCACATACAATCATGTACTGTTTTTATTTGTGCAGTGTTGTAATTTCATATGTATAATAAAGCAACTTTTTTTGGTCCAATTTGGCAGCTAAATATAACAGCCAGTATCGTAAGCAACTTCCCAATTGCTAGAGACAGAAACAATATTGTTTCAGCCCAAACGCATACAGATTCTTCAATCAAAAATCAGAATGCTACAGATCAATTAAAGGTATATGCTTCTTTCCTTCCTTGCCCGCAGAAAATTGATTTATAGGTCAAGATAAGTTTTGGCAAGCAGTATAAACTATTATTTCACTGCAATTGCTTAAGATATTTATTTTCGTATGCCTTCTTTCTTCAGTTCTTCCAGAAGTGACAATTCTATAGAAATTTTAGCCTGTCATGTTCTTGATTGTGAAATATAGCAAGGAGAACAGGATCTCTTTAAGTAAATGAATATGTACAGTTTGGATACTCACTACTCCTGTGTATCACTTAACATATACAATACTGAAGCTTTCTAATCATGAAATGTGAAGACACTTGTGCAAATACATATTTCTTGCTGTTTTCCTTTAAAAGAGTGTGTATGCACATTGAGTGGCAGATGGCTTTCCATAGATCCCTGATCATATATGGTCATCAACACTATTATATTTTTTTGGTTAACCGAGAATCACTGACGGCTAGTGGAACACAGTTCGAAACTCAGCAGAGAATAGGCCTGGGCCTTTACCCTTCTCCACTTAAATACCAGGGTTTTGTCTTGGCATGGTTTGAACCATGTCATGCGCCTACCCCCACATCATGCACTGCACTGTTAGAGTTAGACCAAAGCCCCAGGGGCGGTCATCAACACTATATCGAAGCTAAACACTCCAAATTCAAGCCTATCCTGCATAGCAACTGATAAAAATACATAACAATCTTCCAACCTTTTTTTTTTTTCATTGTAACTTTTGAGTTGCACTCTCAATAGATGCTTTAGCATCATATTTAGGTAAACGGCAGGCACATGTTTGCCTTAGTTACCACTTACCATTTGTAACTGCAGAAAAGCAGTCCAGGTTGGATTGTTGGAAGAACTTGTTCTTTAGTCCTATATGTGTATTATTAGGGAGTCCAGGAGTTTTTGAGCTTTTCTAGAATGCTACATTGGAAAGTTCAAGTGGCTAATCAACCTTCTCCAACTTTATCTTCTTTACCTCTTCATATATGTGACTGGGTGTTTGATGTTTTGAGATTATGCAAGCTAAGATAAAATCACATTTTTATCTGATAGTTATCCTTGTTCTGATCAGATTTGGGTCCCATCAAACCCAAGAGGGGCAGAAAGATTACCTCCAGAGATCGTTGCTTCTGAGTCCGACTACTATCCCCGGAGATTGTGGGGAAAACCCAGTGAGGTAAGTGTCCTGTTACAACTTCTGTATGAACTCTATCGACCTACACTCTTAGCCTCAGGTGCTAACCCATGAATGATGGGGACTTAAAACACTTATTTCTTTACTAAGATCCATTCTATTAGTCCTGCTCATTCAGAATTGCTTGGCAAGAGTTGGAAGTATAACATTTTATGTCTTTCTGGAGTCCTTGTTCTGCAAATCTCGCTATAATACACCTTACAAAATGTAGGATAATTAATATGTTAGGACATTCAGAGTTGCTTCTTGTCACGTAAGCTTTTAGCAGAATACACTCTTATAAGCTAAAAAAGACTTATCTTCCTGTAACTTTGTCCTTTGTTACCCACCTCCGTCCCAGGTTGGTTTGGGTAAAATCTAAGTGTTTTCCTTAGCAAACTACATCACAAAACTTGATTTTATTTGCCATGCGCTAAGCCAGATCAATGTTGCAATTTGCAAATCTTAAGAATGAAGACATTTTTACTGACAAACCGAGAAAGAAATTTGGGAAGAGGCAGCTTCTAATCATATTTTATCTGCAGGATCTACCCAGCAAGCCAAAATATCTTGTAACATTTACTGTTGGTGTTAAGCAGAAGCATAACATTGATGCTGCTGTAAAGAAGGTATATTAGTCTGTTAACTTTAGTAGGTCCTTCCTCCCCCCTCTCTATATTCCCAATTCCACGTCATCCTAACCATTTCGCCTGTGCAGTTCTCAGACGATTTCACAATTCTTCTCTTTCACTATGATGGTAACACAACTGAATGGGATGAATTTGAGTGGTCAAAACGAGCCATCCACGTGAGCGTTCGGAAACAAACAAAATGGTAAGTAATATGATAAAGTAGTTTTGGCGTGGTAACTGTTATCAACTTTAAGCGATTCTTTAAACCTTGTAAGTGACAAGAACTTTACCTCTTTAATAGGTGGTATGCGAAAAGGTTTCTGCACCCAGACATTGTTGCCCCATATGACTATATTTTTATCTGGGATGAAGACCTAGGAGTTGAGCATTTTGATGCCAAGGAGTAAGGTTTCGTGTAATTTCCTGTGATTAACAGCCTGATTTGACTCAATATCTTAGTTTTTCTGAATTGATCCGTCCTATTCCAGGTACATTAAACTTGTCAAGAAGCATGGTTTGGAAATTTCGCAGCCAGGTTTAGATCCCAGGAGAGGAACAACATGGCAAATGACAAAGAGAAGAGGTGATCGTGAAGTTCACACGTAAGAGCCTGGAATCCTATGATATTATATTTAGGGATAATTACATTTTTGGACCGCTCAAAAGAACAATAGCTAGCAAATGTATAGGTTTTGTATTATTAGGTATAATTATACATATAATATACATATTGCATACCTAAATATACATATGATATACTTAAATATACATATAATATACATACTCAGTGTGTAGGTTTTGTATATTTTGGCTAGCGCCCATAATTAATTTCGGCCGAGGGGCCAAAAATGAAAAAATCCCTATTATTTATTCAGGAGTCCTGTTTCATTCTCATCCTTTAAACTGTTATGTACGTCTTGATATTTGAGTTTCTCTCAGTTAATTTTTCCTTTTTCTTGATTTTTCTAATCAGGATAACAGAAGAGAAACCAGGCTGGTGCCCAGACCCCCATTTGCCTCCATGTGCAGCGTATGAATAGTTCTCCTGTTTGCTATTTTCTTTCAGTTGTTAAGTTTTCCTTACCACGTAGTGTTCTCTGTTTTCAGATTCATTGAGATCATGGCTCCCGTCTTTTCACGAGATGCATGGCGTTGTGTGTGGTATATGATTCAGGTACCGCATCTTGAAACATTAAACACGGAGAAGGTATTGGATGTGGTGCTTTGTTGAGATTGACTGTGTTGTTTTGTCACTTGTAGAATGACTTGGTACATGGTTGGGGACTTGACTTCGCACTTCGTAAATGCGTTGAGGTAAGTTCAGCTCATCCAATGATTTCAGTCTCCTGGCAACTTTCTTTCACATGCATTTGTCATGTACCAAATTGTTCAAAGGCGCTAAGTGTACATTCTCTTTTGTAGCCTGCTCATAAGAAAATTGGAGTTGTAGATGCTCAATGGATTGTTCATCAAGGTGTCCCTTCCCTTGGAAATGAGGTAACATGATGAAGTGAATGTAGCCAACTGTTGAAACTCCGTTCCCGCACATTAGGAGACATGTTATATGTTTATTTGGCAAAAGTGGATGTAATCCTAGCTTTTACAAATATTGAAAAGCTTGACAAGCCTGAGCGACCTTTAATTTATGAAATGTATTTAGGCATCTAACATAATTATTGGCTTTTACACCAAAGTGACCACTTTTTCCTTTCCTCATTCACTCTATACAGGGGCAAGCAAAAGATGGACAGGCTCCTTGGAAAGGGGTAAGTAATTCTATGTTACATTTGTTACAATAAGTAGCTCTACATATTTCCTTTGTAATATGTCTGTTTAGCTACTTGTGTTTCATCCTTTTCCACCTCAAAACTTGAAGCAGGTGAATTGCAGTGTGATTTATTAAAGCTTGTGTGTTGTTGTGGCAGGTGAGGGAGAGATGTAGAAAGGAATGGACAATGTTTCAATCTAGGGTAGCAAATGCAGAGAAAGCCTATTTCAAGTCAAAAGGAATTGATCCTTCCAAAGTTGATCATTAAGTCAACATGATCAAAGTTGACAGTATACAGTCTTGGCAATTTTGCCTAGGATTATAGGTGGTTCCATCATGTAAAATTGATAGCCATAGCTGTTAAGATACATTACATTAATGAAGGAATATTGAAGAGCTTCTTTAGTAGTATCCTACATGATCGCGACGTGCTTTTATTTTATAATAAAAAAAGTTAGAAAGAATATTCGCAATATTACTATAGTCAGTGGAGGTATAATACTTTGTATTAAAACCACTTTACTTTCAGTAGTCTCAACAAGCATATTAGAGGAGGCTGGTTTAAACAGGGAGAGTCAAAGAAGAGGGGGTTTAAAAATGAGAGGCAAAGAAAAGTTTTGGCTTTGTTTTTGAAATATAATCATCGAGTTTTAAGTACAGATGAAACTCTAGTACACAGCTTAAATAGTGGTTATTTGTGAATTTCACACGAACGCAATAGCTTATTTCCAGATGTTGTATATGTATTAAGTTGCACATTAAATATCTATAAATATTTAATAATGAATTCTATTAATGGATACTCCTTCCATACCATATTACTTGTCCAATTTTTCCTTTACACCTTCTTTAAGAATTCATAAATAAAAGTGTATTTTTACTACATTAGCCTTATCTCTCTTCAGTTAATTGCAGTCTAATTAATATTGGTTACTTTAAAAAATAATTACTGTTTAGGGCAAAGTAGGAAAAATTTAATTAATTCTATCTTGATTTTATAAATGGACAAGTATTTTGGGATGAATATTTAAAGTAACGTGGACAACTAATATGGACGGAGGGAGTAGTAATTTGAGATTGTTGTGGAAATTCATAAATTTCAAATCATAAATCTATCTTTAACATGCATAGATCCAAGTGTTGATATATTTTTCAGCATAAATATTGATGTTCCTTCAAACTTAATAGTTTGTACTAGAAGATTCAACACTTTAGTAATTAGTGATGTAAACTGTGCTTTCTTCGTCCTCAAAAGAATGTAGGTTCAGAAGTCGCAAATCCATAAAATTTCAAAGTGAAATCGAGTATTAATTTCTGTATTTTAAAAATATATATTTAAAATATTTTTAAATTTATAACTAAATAAAATAATTTTCTACTTCTTTCTGTCAACAAACTTTTTGTTGACTCAATAAATAAATAATAATAGTGATAGGATTATTTTTCTTTTTTTACGTATCAATATTCCTGCCACGTTGAAAAATGAAAAATGTTTGTGCAACATACTTAAATAACCAGCCAATAGGAATACTTTTGTTCATCCACGTCAGCTAATCTAAAGGCCGACCAATAGCAAAACCAAATGAGAACCCCAGACACATCATCACCTGGAAATAACTTCTTTAAGTCCCTAATTTAATATGGGAAAAATCTCCCTAATTTTGTACATTAATTAAATAGTTACTTAACAAATAGCCTGTTTGACCAAGCTTCTAAAATTAGCTTATTGTATTTTTTTCAAAACAGTACTTTTGGTGAAAAACAATTTGTGTTTGGCCAAATTAATTTAAAAAGCAATTTTGAGCAATAATTAGTGTTTGACCCAACTTTTAAAAAGCGTTTCTAAGTGTATTTTTTTCAAAAGTGCTTTTCAAATAAGTGTTTTTGGGCAGAAGGTATTTCTTTAAGCTTCCAAAAAACTGCTTCTGCTACTCCCCAAAAGCTTGGGCCGCCTCGACTCCATCCCTCATAGGCGATCCTAGGGCAACTAGCATTTCATCAAAGCCCATTTGAAGGATAAACCATGCAATTTCTTCAACAAGAAGGTTAAGAATGGAATGTGGGTTTGGGTTGAAACAACGGGTCAGATAATATGAGTTAAGCAGGTTTGGATATAAAAGTGAGCTAGTTTAATTTTTAAATTAAATAATATATGTGGCCAATCATAATAAGTCACATGAATTTTTTAAATTAGAGTGTTAGTTTGAGGGCTATTTTTGAGCTGAAAAAAAAAGGTTGGAGGACCAATAGGTGGATTGATAGTATTTGTAAGCCATTTTTCATACGCTGGAGGTATTTTTGGCCCTTTTCCGTTTTAAATATAATATTTAGTTTGTCTTGATTGTTACTTAAATATTATTGTATCTTATCATTAAATACATCCCACATTAAAATGAAAAATTCCATTTTATGTGACGATCAAACTGGTCTGGTCACGTCGTTACTTTATTTATTTTACTCATTTTTGTCTTGCTTAAAGTATTTAATTAATACGTAATATTTTATTTTTTGCCCTACTTTTTTTTATTTTATGATAACTTTACCATGCTCCCTACCTTTCTCTATAATATTATAAGTTTATTCTTCATATTAGTGAGACGAAGCTAAAAAATTTAGGGCCTGTTTGGAAAGCCACCCAGGTAATTGGAATTGGGTGTAATTACACGGTTGCTTTGTTTGTTTGATCAGGTAATTACACAGTTAGGTGGAAATTGGGTGTAATTGAGAGGGTGTAATTACACTCTCCAATTCTCAAGAGGCGGCTGAGAATTGGGTGTAATTGCACCCTGTAATTATAAGGTTACTTTTTAGTTTATTTCTTTTTAATTTTATTTTAATTTCTTTTCTTTTTTAATTTATTTTTTATTTCTATTATTTAATTTCTTTTTTATTTTATTTTATTTTAATTTCTTTTATTTTATAATTTATTTTTATTTCTATTATTTAATTTCTTTTTATTTTTACTTTTTAATTATTTTTATTTTTTAAAATATTTTTCTATTTATAGTATTTATATTTCATTTCCTTTCTTTTCATTCCCAACCTTTACTTCTTGTGGTTCCATGTAATTGCTCGTATTTTTTTTAGTTTTTTATTTTATTCATTTAGCATAACCATGGTAATATTCTAATTTTTGAAACTACATCTCTTAATATTAGAAAGAATGAGTCATTAACAAACTTGGTATATAATGAGTGACGTTATTAAAGTAGAATTTCGTTGTGAATGAGATTGTAGACTTATATTTTCCCTTTCTTTTGAATTATAGGAATATTTACTTATGTTACGTTGAAACTTGAATTTAGGTTATACTTTCGATTTTAAAATATTTTCTTTAGTACTATTGGCTTGCTATTTCACATTGCATGCCGTTTATTTTTCACTTACAATTGATAGAATTATTGTCAAACATTTGAATAATGTTATGGCATTATATTTATAAATATTATTTTTTGTCAAATATCCAATCCCATAATGTTCTCACAAAAAAGGTATGCTTTTAAGTTTTATAATCAATTAAAATTAAAATATTATTAATTTGAAATTAAATATCAATAATTTTTTACAATATTAATTACAAATATATGATTATTAATTAACATATTTTCAAGAAACAATGTATTGTTAAATAACTAATTTAATATCATTTATATATGCACATATTTTTTAAATATTAATTTTAGAATTTTTATAATTAAATTTTATTTTTAAATTAACTAATTGTATAATTACACATGTGTAACCAAACAAAGCATGCTTGTAATCGCATTATGATAAACAAAATGCGTCATTATAATTATAATGTTTGTATAATTCTTAATTTGTGTAATTACTAGGGTAGTAATTACACCAATTCCAATGACCTGGTGGCTTTCCAAACAGGCACTTAGTATAATTGTGATTCACATTGTTTATGTTGTGCTACGGTATTAAATATCCATGTTAGACATGTATTTTCTTAATTCAAAGGAACAACAGCCTAAATTATCGGGAGTCAATATTTTAGTGCGGAAATCCCGGATGAAAGGAACCCTAAGAACGCTTTATAACTGTGTGGCTAGGTTGGTTGATTAAAAAGTGACAAAATCTGGACTTGAAATTGGACAGGTGTGGCAAATCTAAAGGTCTCCATGTGGAGGTAATTTGTACAGGAGAGGAGAGACCTTTATATTATAGGAAAAAAAAAAACATAGGAGTGGATAAAAGCAACTTTACCTCTTCTCTGCTTCTACTTTTCCACACTCTCTCTCTCTCTCTCTCTTTCTCTCTCTATATCATTAGCACAGTTTTGTGCTTACTACTTCACGATTTTTCTTCTCCCTTTCACAGTTTTTCTTGCTTCTATTTGGTTCTTTTTACCTATTTATAGATACCCACAAGGTTAATATTAGCTGACAGGTGTTCTAGTGGCTAATAAGAGTTCCTTTTCCCCCTGGAAACCACTCTGGGAAATGAAGACAATCATGTGGAATTTCAACTTAAACCCAAGTTCTTTCTTCCCTCAAAAGGTAGTTCCTCATAAAATCTGTTATTTTGTTTATTTCCACATTATATTTTATGCATTAGTTAGTGACATGCTGGACTCTATCAAGGACGGAGGAGTGTGGATTTGAACGGTACAGAGAACCAATTCTATGTACCTAAGTTCAATTGTTTGTTGCTCGAGTTGGGCAATGTTTTAACGGAAAAGGGTCATATATACCCCTGTACTACCCAAAAATTGTTCTACCTATCCTCCTTTATACTATTCGATGATATCTACCCCTATCTTTTGCCTTTTTTATATTTGTGCCCCTCCATTTAACGACCCCTTCAATGTATAAGTGCATAAAAGTGTGTTCACTACTACTTAGGTTTTGAATTAAGATAAATAAGGGCCATATATTTAAATATCTCTACAACTCTAAAGTTACTCAAAGTACTTAATTAAAAACAATAAAGGACAAAAGACATACATAAATTTATCTACATCTATCAGTAAATGTTTAAATTTTTCTTTATTAATAATAATAATTGTAGCCCTTCAATTCTCTCCCTTGGATAGATAAGGAGGGAGGGATAACTTTTGGTTTTTTCATGTCACGTTGTTAAAGAGTTCAACACTGATCTTTTCGTACCGTTAAAGATTTGAACAATGATAATAATGATAAATATTATTTTTCTATCTTTTAAAAAAAATATTCCCCCATTTCAATTTATATGAACCTTTTCGGAGTATAAGGGTCAAACTTTATAACTTTGATTGTAAATTTTGACATTGATTTATCAAGTTTATAGTAATAAAATTTATATATTTAGAAATTACATAAAAAGTACTTTAAGCTATGATAATTTATAATTCAAATAATTTTAAAAAAATATAAGAAAAATGTGGTCAAAGAACCATCTCGTAGACTCTCCAAATAGTAATAGATTCACATAAATTGAAACAGAGGGAGTATAAATTTCAATGTTACAAATCTAATTTTTCAAAAAAAAAAAAAAAAAAAAAAAAAAAAAGAGGTTCTCTAATTCTTTTAGATCACTTATTGTTATGATTTTCGTAATCGAAGCAAAAATATTCATCTAACTATGAAAATCTTTTATAGCTTATTTATTGTGGTTAAATTATTATACATTATAATTGTTAGTCATTAACTGCACAGTATATTGCCGCTCCGAATTCGTTTGCTTTATATTGTCATGACAAATAATTATAATAATTAAGCTAATTATTTCACATTTCTATAGCTTTAAATAAACATATTCATTTAGCTACATGATTTTATTTTAAATTAATTTAACGTCGCTAAAATTTACTATCGCTATAATAAATTCGAACACGTGGTAAAAACTAACGATTAACCAATTCTTTTTATCATAACAGTAAATTCATGGCTATAGTATTTAGTAATGACAAAAAAGTCGTAGTTACATACCCAACTATTGCCACGATTTTCTGTAAGTTGAAATGAAAATATTTACTTAGTTATTACATCTTTTTCGGCTAAATACATAAGTGGTACCCTAAACTAGGGGTGGGCGTTTGGTTCTTCAGGTCAGTTTTATCGAATTTCGGTTCGGCTATTGCGGTTTCGGTTTTTTGAAGATGGACATCGAACACTGAACCAAACTAGTTCGGTTCGGTTCTTTCGGTTTCGATTTTTTGAAATTTGGTTCGGTTCGGTTTCAGTTTTTTCAATTCATTTTTTTTTGATATGATATTAGAAGCGATTTCATTTACACTAATTCATATTCTCAAAAGCAACAAAACATAAAACTGACAAATTAAAATTAAAATCAAAATCAAACAAATAGGATACACAAGAATAGAAAATCATAACAATAATATATGATTACTAGGTGTTATATACATACAGTAAGAATAATTAAGAAAACACATAAATGACATACAATAATCTTAAAGTCACATCCTAGTCACCTTTCTTTGTTAAGGATATTTGATTTTCTCAATTGAAGTGGAAAATTAGGGATACAAAAGCAAAAGAGGGCTTGTTACAATTGGGTTTTTTTGGCTTAAACTTAATGAGCGTGGACTATTTTAATTTTTTTTGATAATGTATTAAATTTCGGTTTAAATTTCGATTTCGTCAAAGTTTGGTTCAGCTATTTCGGTTTCGGTTTTTTGAAGGTGGACACCAAACACCGAACCCAACTAGTTCAGTTCGATTTCTTGAAATTCGGTTCGGTTTGGTTCAGTTTTTCGATTTTAGGTATTTATGCCCAGCCCTACCCTAAACTTGCTTGATAGTTATTATTATGACACCTGAGCTAGGATCGGGGGCATCTACATTAATCAAGAAGTGTATTTATTCCTGCAAGTCGCTTCTCAAAATTCCCCTCTTCATGAAACCATTGCACTCATACATACACTATCGTTCACACACATTCTGCAATTGGACTTTTCTTGTTTTTTCTCCTCTTTTGATTCTTTACTTTCTAACTATTTCTTTCGTCCCAAAATAAGTGTCACCTTATAAAAAAAAAAAAGTCCTAAAATAAAGTCACCTTAGAAATTCAAGTAAAAATTGGCATGTATTTTCAACTATGCCTTTAACGTTAAAGAGGTAGTCCTCTTTAATATTGCTCAATTCTCGAAAAACATCTACATAGTTTAGTAACTCCACATTGTATTTATTAATGTTTGAGCATGATTTTTGCTAAGGGTATACTTATTTTGAGACGGAGGGAGTAGTTCATTTTCTATTCCACACTTATATTTATAGTTCTTTAAGTTCTATTTTTCTTCTTTAATGGAATTCCAGTGGAATTTTCAAAATCGAGTTTGGGAAGAAGACGAAAGGAGGCGGGCAGGAGGGAGATCCTTTTTTTTTTTACTTTTTCTTTTGAAATGTTATTTATTTTTGGATTAGTTAAATAGGCTTACAGTAATTTTTTTTCTTTTTACTCAAAATTCATTTTTAACAATTTTGGTCCCAAGTGCCACGTGTCATATTTTCATTCGTCCATCTGCCACAACGCGGTGTGAGTTACCCACTACTTTTTTTTTTTTTTTAAATATCATTTTGCGTTTAATAGGTACACATATTTTAATATTGAAATATCTTATAGGAAAGTATGGAACAAGTTTAGGAGCCGCATATGTATTCTTATTATTATTACACAATTATTGTGGCTAAAATTTAGTTACTGCTACAGTAACTTTAATTGCTATGGCAGTTAGCAAACAACAGAAAGAAAAGATTTTTAGTTTTGACAATTTAACTTTAGATACTAGCCACAATTTTTAAATTTGAAACTGAGATTTAGTAGGAATATACGCATAATAGTGGAATGAGATTTAGTAGGAATATATGCATAATATTTTAGTGAGAATCAAGCAGTTGATATTAGCGTAGTGCTTGATCTATGGGGAGAGGGGTTGTTTAAGTTACAATAATGTAAAAGGGTTAATCTTTGTGTGTGTTTATGGTTATATTTGTTTAGCTGGCAAGAGTATTTTTATTTTTTGGCTATGTGCTTTTGTGTCTTGTGTTGATGGGAACTTGCAATGACAATTAAATATGTTTGCTTGTGGATTGTAAAGTTAAATGAGGCACCCTAGTGTGCTATGAGATACTAAGAGCTTGAGGCAAGGTAATTAATTTCTAATTTGAAGCCAAGTCTTCATGTCATTGTTATGTTCTCTCCCCACTGAAAGATGGTTGCTAATAAACTTACTTGAGGTGCAGTAAAGCTTCTTCGCCTACTTTGGTTGTACTTATCAATTCAGATACTGTATTTAACATGAAGGACTATGGACGCAGGTTCGTTAAATTGCAGCTTTTCTTGTGATCATACCAAGTTTGTGATGATGTTGTTTTCTGTTCCATAGTAATTTGTTTACTCTTGAAGCATGTTCTGCAGTTCCAGTTACTTAAAGTCGGCTGAAACTATGAGGCTTATTGTCTCCATAGGTTGTGGATTCATGTTTGGCTTATTCATTGGAATTTCATTCCCTACTAGCTCATTAACCAAGGTATGGATAATGCCCTCCATTCTCATACAAACATATAATTTCATATGTACAATAAAACGAGTTCTTTTGGTTTCAATTTGGCAGCTAAATATAACAGCCAGTTTTGTAAGCAGCTTCCCAATTGGCAGAGACAGAAATAATATTGTTTCATCCCAAAATCATACAGATTCGTCGATCAAAAATCAGAATGCTACAAATCAATTGAAGGTATTCCCTTCCTTCCTTGCTTGCAAAAAATTTGATTTAAAGGTCAAGATAATTTTGAGCTTTGGCAAACAGTCGGATTATTATTTTCCTGCAATTGCTTTTCTTGCACGCCTTCTTTCTGCAGTTCTTCCGGAAGTGATAATCTTATAGAAATGTTAACTCATTATGTACTTGAGTGTGAAATATAGCAAGGAGAAGACTCTTTAAGTAAATGAAAATGTACAGCTCAGATACTCACTACTCCTGTGTATCACTAAACATATACAATACTGGAGTTTCTAATCTTGAAATGTGAAGACACTTGTGCAAACACCTATCCTTAATGCGATATGCATCCTTCCAAGAATACAAAAGGAACTTATTCTTGCTATTTACCATCAACACATGACACAAAGTATGCACATTGACTGACAGATGCTTTTCAATAGATCCGTGCTGGAGCTGAATATATGGTCATCAGCAGTACTTTTTTTTTTTTTTTTTAAATAACCAAGAAATTTCCGAGGGCCGGTGGCACTCGGTTCAACCAATGATGTGCGCCTAACCCACACATCATGCACTACATTGTTAGAGAGAGACCAAAGGCCTGAGGGCGGTCATAAACATTCCAAATTCTAGCCTATCCTTCGTAGGAACTGATAATAATCTTCCAACATTTTTTTTTTCAATGTAACTTTTAAGTTGCACTTGCGATAGATGCTTTTGCATCATGTTTAGGTAAACAGCAGACAAATGTTTGAGATTATACAAGCTAAGATAAAATCACATTTTTATCTGATAGTCATCCTTGTTCTGACCAGATTTGGGTCCCATCAAACCCAAGAGGGGCAGAAAGATTACCTCCAGATATGGTTTCTTCTCAGTCCGACTACTATCTCCGGAGATTATGGGGAAATCCCAGTGAGGTAAATGTTCTGTTTCAATTTGCAAACCTTAAGAATGAAGACATTTACTTACAAAATCCAGAACAAAAATTGGGAAGAGGCAACTTCTTATCATATTTTATCTGCAGGACCCAGAAGGCAAGCCAAAATATCTGGTAACATTTACCGTTGGTGTTAAGCAGAAGCATAACATTGATGCTGCTGTAAAGAAGGTATATCATTTTTTTTGCCAATATGGGTCTCTCCTGCTCTCTCTCTCTCTCTCTATATATATATATATTCGCAATCCGCCTCATCCTGATCATTTTCCTTGTGCAGTTCTCAAACGACTTCACAATTCTTCTTTTTCACTATGATGGTCAGACAACTGAATGGGATGAATTCGAGTGGTCAAAACGAGCCATCCACGTGAGTGCTCGGAAACAAACAAAATGGTAAATAATATGATAAAAGTAGTTTTGGATTGGAATTCTGATCAGCTTTAAGTGGTTCTTTAAACCACGTTAGTGACAAGAACCTTACCTCTTTATAAGGTGGTACGCGAAAAGGTTTCTGCATCCAGACATTGTTGCCGCATATGACTATATTTTTATCTGGGATGAAGACCTAGGAGTTGAGCATTTTGATGCCACGGAGTAAGTATTCTGTAGTTTCCTGTGATTAACAGCTGATTAGATCCAATATCTTAGTCTTTCTGAATTTGTCCGTCCAAATCCAGGTACATTAAACTTGTCAAGAAGCATGGTTTCGAGATTTCACAGCCAGGTTTGGATCCGAGGAAAGGAACAACATGGCCAATGACAATTAGAAGAGATGATGGTGAAGTTCACACGTAAGAGCCAGGAACCCCATGATGTTATTTATGCTCGAGTCCTCTTTCGCTCTCATCCTTTTAATTATCTACTTCTTGACATTTGCACTCTGTTTATTCTTCCTTATTCTTTATTTATCTGATCAGGTTTACAACGGAGTACCCAGGCGGGTGCTCAGACCCCCATTTGCCTCCTTGTGCAGCGTATGAATAGTTCTCCTGTTTGTATTTTGTTTCAGTTGTTAAGTTGGTCCTTACCACATCTCTTCTCTGTTTTCAGATTCGTAGAGATCATGGCTCCCGTCTTTTCCCGAGATGCATGGCGTTGTGTGTGGCATATGATTCAGGTATCTTTTAAAAACCTTGCACATTAAACATGGAGAAGGTCGTAGACTTTGTGCTTTGTTGAGATTGACTTTGTTTGTTTTGTCACTTGTAGAATGACTTGATCCACGGTTGGGGACTTGACTTTGCGCTTCATAAATGCGTCGAGGTAAGTTCAGCTCATCAATGAATTCGATCTCTTGGCTACTTTCTTTCACATATCAAATTATTTGAAGGCACTAAGTGTACATTCTCTTTTGAAGCCTGCTCATGAGAAAATTGGAGTTGTAGATGCTCAATGGATTATGCATCAAACTGTCCCTTCCCTTAAAAATGAGGTAACAAATGAAGTAAATGTAGCCAACTATTGATATGTAATATGTTAATTGGTAAAAGTGGATCCAATACTCGCTTTTGTGTAACTTGATATTGGAAAACATTGAAAAGCATGACAAACTTAAAGAGACCTTTAATCATTTCCTCATCCGTCTATACAGGGGCAAGCAAAAGACGGGAAGGCTGCATGGCGAGGGGTAAGTAATTCTCTGTTACTTTGTTGTATAGTAATGCTACTTAACATATCCCCCCCCCCCCAACCCCCCCCCCCCCCCCCCGGCCCCCCGGTACACACACACCACGCAGTTTTTCTAAGAAAATTTGAGTAGGAAACCCGGGGAGGGGGGAGTTGTAATTGGAAGAACCTGCCAAAGATATTCTGCAAATGCTCCTTCACCTTAAAGAACAGTTGCCAAAGATGTACCGCACATGGTCCTTAACCTTATATTTCCTTTGAAACAAAATATATAATACCAGATGACAGAAAGATATACTACTAGACATTCTTCTTTGAACACTTCTGAATATAGTTTTTAGTAGCATTGATTCCATTGACTGTTCACATTTTGCCTTTATAATATGTCTGTTTAGCTACTTGTGTTTCATCCTTTTCCACTTTATAACTTGAAGCAGGTGAATTAATGTGATTAATTGAGCTTGTGTTTGTTGTGGCAGGTGAGAGAGAGATGTGAAAAGGAATGGAAAATGTTTCACAATAGGGCAGAAGATGCAGAGAAAGCCTATTACAAGTCAAATGGAATTGATCCTTCCAATTTCACTTATAGGTCAAATGGAATTGATCCTTGAATTTTGCATCTCATTATAAGTCAAAATGGTCAAGTTGATAATATACAGTCTTGGCAAATTTGCCTATAGTAGTCATATTTGTTAAGAGACATCAATTTTTCTGAAGTGAAGAATATATTAGAGCTTCTTCAATAAGAGTATACATGATTACAAATGTACTTATCTAAATAAATTTAAGAAAACATTGGTGATATTACCAGTCATTAATTAATGGTGTACTATATATAATTCTCTACAAGCATATTACATAGGGTTTTCAATGAATAAAGGCTAAGAAAAAAGGGTTCAAGTTAATGCCCCATTTTTAGTGAGCAATCCAAGTAATTTGTGGTGGTTAATTTCTAGTCTCCATCCAAATTGAAGAGATTTGAAACTGAGAAATCCTCAACTCCTACCTCATATTCATGGCTTACTTTTCCCCCCTTAAAATATTCTTTGACCAAACAATGTATTTAAAGTGAATAGTGGCCGACGTAGAGTTTAACATTATTACCTTATGATGTGAACTATATTAATGTCACTCGATGGGTCAATTCCAAATTAGATATGTTCGAAACAGAGAGAGAAATAAGAGAGCGTCCGGGAATGAATGTTTCTGTTTATTACTTGAATATAAGAGACTACATCCTTATTATACACAAGAAAGTAAGAAGCAAAAGGAAATAAAATATCTAAAATTAATGCAGATCTTTTAGACTATTCTACAATTAAGGTCTAAATGTATTCTACCAAATTTAGAATATCTCTACGATATTTACCATATTTTAACATCCCCTCAAACTCAAGATGGTTTAGAACAAACCAGATTGAGTTTGGCCACCAGAACTTGGAAAATTCTAGAAAGATAAGGCTTGGTGAAAATGTCAGCTGGTTGATCGAATGACACCAATATCAATGTGTTGACGAGTAAAATGACAATTAATCTTAATATGCTTTGTACGCTCATGAAATACATCATTATGAGCAATTTGAATGGCACTGTGATTATCACAATAAAGAATAGTGGCAGAAGATTGAGGAGCATTCATGCCGGTGAATAACCAACGAAGTCATAATATCTTAGTAGTAGTGTCAGCAAGTGCTTGATATTCTGATTCGGTGCTTGATCGGGATGCTAGACTTTGTTTCTTGCTTCTCCACGATATAAGAGAATCTTCTAGAAAGATACAATAACTAGTAGTAGAACGTCTATCAATGGGATCATGCTCCCAATCAGCATCGACGTATACTTGTAATTCAAGATAAGAATTAGTTGAAAAATGAAGTCCACGGAAAAGAGTGCCCTTGTCATAACGAAGAATGCGAAGAACAACAACATAATGAGTAGAACGAGATGTGGCCATGAATTGACTAACTATGTGAACTACATAAGAAATATATGGACGATTAACAGTCAGATAGATAAGACGACCAACAAGAGTCCGATAAAGAGTGGCATTAGACAATAAAGTACCATCAGTAGGACAAAACCCCACATTAGGCTCAAGAGGTTTGCTCTTTGTTTTATCATCGCTAATACCCGCTGATACGCTCAAATTACACCTATTAATGGTATAACGCGGACGTTGTCAAATATAGTAACCCAACAAGGTTGGGGTCGAATCCCACAGGGAATAGGGTGTGAAAAGGTTACTAAATTCGTAGATTGCTATGTTTAGGTCCAATGTCTTAACCCGATGATTTTGGTAAAGATTGGGTTTTTAGGAACTGATTGCTAACTATTGATTTGATTGTGAATTTATGGTAAGAGAAGCTAAGGTTGTGTCCCCTTTAGATAGAGTGTATGATCATGGGTATTGATCTTGATATACTTCTAATGGATCATTATTTGAATGCACTTAATCTCTATATGAATCTATACTATTTTCCAATAGATAAAGATTATTTCTTTCTATGATTTTCCCAAATATAAGAAAGTGGTTATGAAGAATGATTAATCATGCCAAGTAAATTCTTCTTATTCCTAAGTGAATTTATTAAACAAAGTTTAATGCTTTGAGTTCTTGTTGTTTATTCTTTCCAACCCTAATTATTTTCCCAAATAGATCAAGGTTTGTGGCTTTAATCAATGTTTGCAACCATTAATTATGAATGAAGAATGAAGAATAAACAAACCCTAATAATCCATTATTTGTATATCAATCACAACCCAATCACAAAACACCCATCAATTGGGTTCACAACCCTAGTAAGGGAAATTAGCTACTCATGACAAAGAACAAGAAACAAGAAATTGAAGAATTCATAATTGCTTACTTTGAATAAAAGAGGAGTTGGGAATAATTGGATTGATGTTAGAACCTTCAAAAACTTGAGAGTATTTTCTGTTCTAAGTCAAAAGCTAGAAATATATGAACTGATCCTAATAAAAACCCTACAAATGACTATTTATAGGTTTCAACACGTAAAGTTACAGAATTTGCACTTAGGTCCCAGGCGGCACTTATACGGTCCGTACAAATTTCCACGGACCGTACAAGGCTTCCACGACCTTCCTTCGGCTTCTTCGTAAAATAATACGGGTGGTCTTCCACGGTCCGTGTAATGTTATACGGCTCGTACGGTCTTGCTCGTGAAACTCTCCTCAATTATCATCCTCTCAACTTATACGGCTCGTATAATGTTGTACGGTCCGTATAAGTGTCCGTGGTTCAAAGACCGTCCACCGAGACATTCCGTTAAGTGGCCACCTCTTATACGAACCGAACCACGGTCCGTGAAACTTTATACGGACCGTGAAACGTAAGCATCGTTGCAATTTTTCTGCAACTTCACTCCTTGAACCCGAACTTCCTGATTTACCTGAAACATGTCAAAAACACATCAAAACAACACATACTTGCCTAAAAATAAGTAAAACTTCTCGTAAAAGAGTGTCAAATGTGCCGTAATTTCCCGGCACATCACCCGCTTTTAATAACAAATCAGAAGCATACTTAACTTGAGATAGAGAAATCCCATGATCAGAGGTGAGAATTTCGAGGCCCGAGAAATAATTGAGAGCACCCAAATCCTTCATCTCAAAATTGGTACTTAAAAATTCGTTTATTTCTGCAATGCCAGCAGTATCATCACCATTGATAATCATATCATCCACATAAAGAAGCAAAAGAACAATACCTTGTGTTGTCTCACATACAAATAAAGCAATATCACGTGGGCTAGAAGAGAATCCCAGTTTTCTCAATGTAGAACTAAACTTGGGATACCAAGCTCGTGGAGCTTGTTTCAAACCATACAATGCACAGTGAAGACGGTAGACTTTATTGGGAGGATAATTGTATCCCGACGGTGGTTTCATGTAAACCTCCTCTTCCAAATCTCCTTTAAGAAAAGCATTTTTCACATCCATTTGAGAAAATCTCCAACGTTTAGTTGCTGCAACAACAAGAAGGTTCAGGACAGAGATATCTCATAATCAATTCCATACTCATGAGTGAATCCTCTAGCAACCAATCGAGCCTTGATCTTTCAAAAAAGCCATCAGATCGTGTCTTAATCCTGTAAATCCACTTGCAATCAACAAGAGTCTTATCAGAAGGAGGGTCAACTAAATCTCAAGTATGAGTCTTTTCAAAGGCCTGCAATTCTTCTTTCATGGTTTGCTACCAATAATGATCAGTAGATGCCTCTTTGTATGTACAAGGCTCATGTAAATTAATCATGGTACAATAACAATGGTAATCGCGAAGAAGATTAGGAAATTTTCTCTCTTTTTGGACATTTAGAACAAGATAATGTGTTATCAGGAAGAAAGAGAAGAAGTATCAGTAATCATATCAAGTGTGGGACCTTCAATTGGAGATTCATCACGAGAAGCAAATGTTGTACTATTGTCATGAACTGTACCATCAAATGGGGCTTCATTAAAGGAAATGGTTGAACTGTGGGGTGCAATGTCTAACTCGCCAGATGAAACTATATCTAGATCACTTAAAAGAGCTCAATAGAAGGATTGGAAAAGAATGACACTCGATGGATTAGACTCAAACTTTGACTGTGAGGAAAATTTAATACGTTCCCAAAAGACAACATGATGAGAAATACGAATAAGATTTGACACAAGATCCCAACAACAATAACCTTTATGTTCTATCCCATATCCAAGAAAGTAACAAACTCGAGCACAAGGTTCTAATTTTGTGTATTCATGGTGTTAAAAAGAACAAAATAAGCACAACCAAACACTTTAAGTAATCAGTAGTCGGGAGCTACCTTATAAATTCGTTCATGAGGAGACATGTTTCCACGAACAGACGATGGGAGTCTGTTGATAGTAAATTCAGACAAGAATTTTCAAAAGCTTAGAATCATGATATTCCATAATATTTTCATCATGAAGAACTTTGATAATTTTACCAAATTGAATTTTATATCATATTGGCAAAATTAATATAGATTTGGGATAATTCTGAATGTTTTTTCATAAGATATATCCATGTGAATAGAGAAAAATCATTGATAAAATGACAAAGTATCGTGATTTAATCATGCTTAGTACCTGACAAGGCCCCGAACATCAGAATGAATTAGATCAAAAGGAGACTCTATAATAGAAGTATTATTATTAAAAGCTAAAGTAAGTTTTTTGGCCCGTTTACATGCAATGCAATATAAACATTTCACATTAACATGACCTAACAACCAACTATAAATTCAAGGGAAAAGTTTACACAAAGAACAATGACAAAGACGCTGATGCCACAAAGACAGAAGAAAACTAGAAGAAACAACATATAATTGAGACATATGAGATGATTGAGGAACGTGCTGATTGGTGAGTTCAACCATACGCCCAACTTTACGGCCTCTCTCAATGATTTTTCCGTCTGAGGGTCCTGCCCTTGACAAGCACGAGAAGAAAAGTTTACATCATATCCAGAATCACACAATTGTCCAACACAGAAAAGACTAAAATTTAATTTGGGAATAAGAAAAGATTAGGCAAAGAAAAAATTGATGAAGAAATAGATACTTTGTGACTAACATTCATATTGGATTCATCAACAGAATGAATATAAGATGGGCTGGAAAGAGTAGCCAGAGAAGAGAAAATCTTGGAAGAGTATGTCATGTGGTTATAACATGCTAAATCATAGTACCAAGATGAATTACCTGAGGGAGTAACTAGGGCTACAAGGGTATTATCAGTTGAAGAGAGGAGTTGACTGAGGAGAGATTGAAGGTCAGTTGATGTAGCGACTGATGAAGTTCCATAATTGTTGGCTACTGTAAGTACTGAATTTGAAGGATGATTCAAACGAGATTGATTTCTGTCCTGAGGACAAGTAGGACAACTCTCAGTCAAGTGATCTTACTTTTTATAGCACCGGCACATTGGAGGATAATTCCTAGAGATATGACCTTTTTTCTTACATTTATTGCATTCAGTAGTTGGATAATCATGTAAAAGTGATCATTCGACAACAATTGCAACATAATATTCCACTAATTTTGTTAGTGACTGCAAAAACTGGATCATCCATTGGTCACGAAAGGCCCAAATGAGTTTCTTCATATTTAAGGCGAGAAATAGCATCTTCAAGAGTAGGCAAAGGTTACTGGATAAGAAATACAGCCCGAGTTGGTTCATAATCATCAGTAAGAGCCATCAAGAATTGAATAAATTTGTCATTGGTAAGCTAAGCATTTGGCATCATCATCAGAATTTTTCAATGTAGGTTTAGAAAAGGTCAATCGAATCCAAATGAATTTTATCTTAGAGAGGAACTCATAAACAAGTTCCCTTTTTTCTTGTTTCAGACTAGCTATCTCCTTCATCAGTTGAAAATGATGAGAAATATCAGAAATAGTATATAGTTGAGAGAGATTATCCCATACCTCTTTTGTGTTGTCAAACTGTCCAAATTTGAGATGAATACTTTGAACAGAAGTGTTGTGAATTCATGTAATAATCTGATGATTTCGACTATACCAATCCTCCAAACCATCAATAAACTTCTCATCGATTTAAGTCTCACCTTGCTTTGGACAGGTTGTATTACCAGTGACATATCGCTACCATTTTCTCCCTTTTAGAAACTACGTATTGCCTCAAACCAATGACGATAGTTAGATCCATTGAGAATAATAGAAATTAGGGCTGGACTGAAAACCAAAAAATCAGACCGAACCGAATTAATTCAGTTTTTTGATTTTTCTGTTCAGTTACGGTTTTTTTTTTTTCTTAAAAAAAATTCAGTGTTCGGTTATGGGTTACCGATTCTTCGGTACTTCGGTTTAAACGAACATTTAGTATATGAATACAAAAATATTATAACATAGAGTTCACTTACTCTTAGGCCCAAATTAGAATTATCCAACCCAAGGTCCAACCCTATCCCTAGCTAGACCCTAATTTCATTTCACCAGCCGTCCAACTCTATGCCTCTAACCCCTAATTTTATTTTAGATTTTCAGTTCCTTACTTCCTCTGCTCACACCAGCAGCGGTGACTTCACTTACTTAGTTTCTGTTGACACCTAATTTTGGCCCTCCAATAAGTTTGTTTAATTGCCCGAGATTCTTGGATCTCAAAATGGAGTAAAATATGTATAAATCAAAATGATTTTACAAAATTATTTTGATAATATTTTTCCATTTCATTTGGCAAAAAATAACTTCAGATATATATTGTAAGTCATTTAAAAATAATTTACATATTTTACTATTAATATCAAAGTATTTGTCAAGATTAATCAGAAAATAACTCAAAACAATTATTCAATTAATTATTTAAATTATCAAGTGTCAAGTTGACAAATATTTTACTCCGATAATTTTCAAGAAATCGGATTAATTAAATAAATAATCATTTTACCTCTCAATTTCAATTTTTGCATAATCATAGCTTGCATTTATAATTTAAAATTAATCATGGTTAATTAGATGCTTCACTGTGGTTATATTTGAAAATTGTTTGTTATGTGGATAAATAGGGTTGCAATTGAACTAATCAATTATTTGTCAAATATGATCATAATTGAAATAGCCAATTACATGGTTTAAGTCAATTAAGGCTATATTTGCAATAATGGTCCTTTATATGTGGCCGTATTTTAAAATAGGAATTAATCAGTTAATTAGTTGCAATTTGGCCATAATTGAAATGTTTAATTAATGAACAACTTTTAATTTTGGCTATTTGTTAAATTATATGTTTTGTCCATTTTACATATATTCATATGTATAAGGGTGTATACACATATATACAGGTATATCACGTATACATGTGTATATATGGGTCATTTTCCCCTTATCCTCTCTTTAAACGACCGAGCCCAGTCCAAGAAGGGCTATACCAGGCCCAATATCACGTTAAATTTACCAAACGACCTTTTCAAGTCTTTATTTGTTGAAGGAGGGTTTCAAAGAACGAAAACCTAACCGTCGAGGCTCCTCTCTCTCTCTCTTCGTCATCAAATAGACGAAAATGGCAAAAACACAGAGCAATTCGCTTTTTCAGACCTTGTATGGTCATTTGGAGAAGGAGCATTCAATGCTCCGTCCTTACTCCACCATATATCAATCCAAACACACTATTAATCCTCTTTCTCTCTCTTTTTCTTTTCTGCAAAATGTTTAATGGAATTTGTCTCATTGAGACCCAAAAGTTACGACTCTCATTGGTTTACATTGATTCACACGGATTCAAGAGGAATCCTTTTGAAATTTTGTTTATCTCACATCGATTCACAATAAAAAAATTGGGGTTTTTGGGTTCTATATAAAGAACCCCACCCTTCACACATACACACACCGAATATCACATATTCATTACCTAAAGCTCGAAACTAGGGTTTTAAACGAAGTGACCGACTAGAATTGGACAACTTAAATGTGCGTTTTCGAGATCTTTTTGTCGAAAATTTTCTTTTTGTTTTGTGGCTGAGTATTGGAGTTAAGGAGCAAGGGATCTCCAAGTCTAATCTAGACATTTGCCTGCACACAAAAAAGATAATTTTCTCTCCTTTTATTTATTTTTTAGCAGTTCTTTTATTTTTGCTTTACTATGTGTTTATATGACCTGTGTTTTGTTAGTTTATTCCAAGTCTTGATTAGTTAGCTATGTATGTATGCTTCGTTTAGTTTAGTATTTCCGTAAGTACGCTAATACATGTTTAGCATAGTTTAATTTAGATTAGTTCTGTGTTGATTATCTAGAATAGTTTAGGTTGGTTATTGTATATCAAGTAATATGCCCATAGACTCTGCTTAACTTAATTAACTGTTTAATCATGTGATTTGTTTAGAAATCTGCTAATCCATTAGCATGTTTGATTGAACTAATGTTCAACCATGTGTTTGAAGAGGTTCTTATCATCTCTAATGTCTGTTTGTATATCGTACTGACCTGATTATATGTTAGTACTCTAGTTGTAAATTCTGGAATTTCAAGTTGATTAGCATGAATTATGTAGTTGTGGCCTATTAGTTTTGATTATTAGGGGAGGTTTATATTATGATGCTCTGTTGAATGGGATTGATTTGTTGGAATTTAATTCAATTATCATGTTGATAGTCTCTGTGTTTCGCTTAAAATCATATAATAGACTAAGTATGTGTGAAGTTGAATAGATTATGAGTCTTGTGTATTAAACATGCCTAGTTGATTGCACTGTTCAAAAATGTATCTTTTCTTGACTTAACTAATCTTATTAGAAACCTGTTTATACACTTAGGGAAAAATATGTCTAAACTAATCAAGTTATGAGGGATGAGGGGAAACTTTATATATTCTGTGTAGTATATATATTGGTGATCAGCTACAAATTCAAAAATATTTGGAAATGCTTGTCTTGTTGGGTTCCTCAACTGTTTTCATTTCATGTTGAGTGTGTAGTTTGCTTGTTCAATGTTGTCTTGGATTCACTGTAGTTTGATCATTGGTGCATGCACATGACATATGTTCACAGTAGGTCAATACTTAGATTACATAGTCGCCTGCTTAGATTTAAGTTAGTCATTTATCATTTTGTTTTGTCTATCCTGTCCTATTATGACATTAGTGGTAGCTTATCATGTTTGGCATCAAGATACAAATGGGGTGTAGATGTTTCATATAGGATTTGACTTATGAAATGCCTAATCCTTAAATTTGGAAAATGTTTAGTGCTTTCACTAATTTAGTTGCATAAGTAGCATGTTCAGAAAACCTATTTGTCATGTGATTTGCTCCTAACTAGTTTTTCCTTAACGATTCATGAGAAGTATACCTAACAGAAATGCTTAAATAAGTTTTAAGTTAGTTGTGTAGAGTCTCCACATGTTCATCCAACTTGAAATAGTATTTGAAAACTTCAGCATGACCTTTTGGGCTTGTGTTCATTTAATTCAATGTAGAAACTGGCTTGAGTTGCTTAGTATAGAATCAGCATGTCTTGTGTCTTATTTTGGTCAGTTGTGCCCCTTTCGTGCCTATGTTTTTCCTAATAATGGAATATAGAGTCTCCATGACAGTCCCACCCTAATGATCCTCCTAAAAATATGTCAAAGTGCATATCTGTATAAGATGAGAGTCATGTTTTTTCATTTGGGAAGTGAATCATAGATACTGAAGCATGACACGTATTTAGTGGAAGTGCTTGTCTATCTGGGTATTGTCTTTATGTGATTCAGAGGACCAAATTAGTGCACAACTGATTATGATTCATGTTCATCCCTTCCCTCTCCCCTTTGTTGTCCATAGAATATAAGCACTATAATTTACCTAAACAACCCTGATGAAACAATGGCCCAAATAAACACACAAGGTATCAAAAAGTCGTAGGCTCAAAATTTAAACAAGGCTGGGACAAGCCCGTTTTGGCAGCAACAGAGAATAGCAAGTCCAAACAAGTAAAACAGATAGTAAACTGGCCCAAAATTTTGCCACCACAACATGCCATTAGAGAATCTAACTTGTTGATATACAAAGTATACCTTTCTATAAACACCAAGGTATATATAGGCTGATATACCCTATATATCCCGCATATAACTATATATCTTATTACTTAACAGTGCTATAGACATGACAAAAAGCATAAGGAAGAGGGGTCACACAAGTTTGTGGTTGAACAAACCCAAACTAAACTTAAGTCATCACATAACAACATGCAAAGCTGAGTGTGTGTGTGTGTGTGTGTGTATTTTCCACTTAAGCTCTTATTAATTGATGTCACGACCCAAAATCGCTTAGTCGTGCGGGCACCAACTATTTCCCACCTTGGTAGGCGAACCCTTCCTTTACCCAACATGAAATCTATCAATGTGGAAGAACAGTGTAATAATAATAAATCTCAAGATCAATTAAAAGAGAATAAGTGCGGAATACATCTTCTACCCAAGGCATCTGGTCTAAGTCAGCACAAGAGCTACTAATAAACATATAGGTCTGAATATAAACAAGAACTATCTGAATGTTGCCATACAAGGCTCATAACATCAAAAGGAATACTGTCTGGAAATATATGACAAGTATATGAAGAATGGAAACTTGGGCTGCCGATCTGGCAATAACTCACCCTATGTCTCCAACAACACCGTCTCGGGAAACACTCTCGAGGATCAAAAATAGAACATGCAACAGACTCTGCACTCAAAAGAAGAGTAAAACAAGAGTAGCATCAGTACAAACAACAAGTACTGAGTAAGCATCATAGGCCGACTAAGATTAGTTCACGACTATAAGCATAAAATCAACAAGATAAGTAGATAGGCACATAATACCCAAACCAAGGTAAAAAAATATGCCATAACCGAATCACAACCTAAGATGAAACTTTTAAACCATGATTCTGTCGAATCTCAATAATCTCAAACGATAATCACAAACCAAGTTCTGAACCTAGGCAGAGTCACTACTCCGCAATCTGACCCAGTCCATAATCCAATCTATGCCACCACAATGATATGAACAGACCATACCAAATCAGACGTGAAGAGCCATATGATGATGCAGAATAAAATGCAATGTTGTGCAATGCAATGCAGTGGCCAAATACCTCAAACCTATTCACACATGCTAAAGGCATTGTTCGCTCAATAGTCATGACCCATGGGGGACTCGTAAAGTCCATGTACCTCTTGCTCCAGAATATACCTCGGATCACGAGTCCACTTGCTCCGGAACAGACCTCGGATAACGAGTTCACAAATAGGCTACATCCTCACCCCCTATCAGATGTGCCTTATATACATATATTGTATGTAAGATGAGTATTCAAAATATGGTTCAAGTCTATTCAAGTCTAGAACCCCAATATGAAACACCAACTCAAAGGTAAGCATGATAAATCAATGAAATCAAATGCCAATGAAAGTTTGAGTCACAATGCCATAGGCCATATCAGGAATTAGATAAATGAACTCAACCATGGAATGTCATACAAACCATCTCAATAAACATAAAGAGTCTATGACACCCTTTACTTCCAAATATAACAAGTACACCTCACAACTGAGTCTTATGTCACAAAGTGCTCCATTTTCTCATGTATCATCATCAGTATTAAGTTATAATTCGATAACAATATACATATGAAATGAGAATGTATGCCATGCATGATATCATCATAATTATACAACACGATCAGACCTAATCTCATTGTCCTTCCTTTCTCCGATGATAAATGACACAACAAGAGAGGAATGAGTGCAACATGTATCACAAAAAAACAATTAAGGCGACAAGCCTAATCACAATAACAGGGCAACAAGCCACAATCAACCAACCTAATAGAATACCATCCCAAATCACCACAGTATGAATACAAATACACCATCACAATGCGTAAATAACGGCGAGATGCCCACATAGTCAAAAGTCATACCAACCTAGGTAATATCCAACCAGACTTCATGTCTAAAGACCTAATCATGCTCTCTCCCGTCAATTCTATACAATATATACGTTTCGCTAATCAAAGTCTAACTAAGGTAAGTCGTAACCTACCTCGAATGCAGAACAGGAGCCGCAAACTACTCCACACAAGCCTTCTATTTCCAAAGCGGCCCAGAACGATGGTAGTCTAGTAAATAACATCGCAAGTAAGTAAATGACCACGACAACCAACTAATCGAACACGAATCAATTCGGTAAAGGTTACTCAAAATACTCAAAATACCCTAATGAGTCACGAGGGTAAAATGGGCAATTAAAGGTGAAATTACCTTACCTATAGTCCTAACAATCGTAATCCTTAAATTCATGGTTTTCTAATCACATTAGACCCTTCACGTTCATCAATTAGTCAAAACCCCCAAATTTGGGTGAAACCTTAAGTCTCATAATTAGATTCTTGGAATATCAAGAAATTCAACCCTAGACTGTGTTAATCTATACTTTTAGATGATATAAACAATAAGTTAATCAACAATAATAAATTTATACTAAGGGTTTCATGATTAGGAGCCTAGGTCTTATCACCACTCTAGGACCTTAAACCACTATGGAAACTCAAAGAAGAAAGGTAAATAAGCAAGATAATGGGTTGGAACTTACCCCCAAAGATGATACCACCAAGTTTCTTCAATATTCGTGTCATGACCCAACCTGTCGTGATGGCACTCACACTAACCCCCTGGTGGGCGAACCATCCCCTTAATCAAATTCTCATACATTCAACCAAATATAAATCAATAATAACAGAGATAATCATAAAACTATCTAGTCATGCCATAATAAAATAAAAGTGCAGAATTCTAAACTATTACAACTCCAAAGATCCGAAAGTCATCGTACAAGGACCCTAAAACATAAAGCTGTTTAAAGAATAAATAACTGTCTGAAATATGATAAGTGTCTAGAAATGAAATAGACATCAATAAGGAAAGATCTTCAGGCGGCATGGCATGGATAGGAGTTCACCCTCTGATCTGAACAGGAAATAGCCTCAGGCTAAAGGTTAGGTCTGGACGAAGTCTTTGGCACACAATCTGCACCTCAAAAATGGTGCTGCAAGGTAGTATCGGTATAAACACTATGTACCACTAGATATCATCGGCTGACTAAGATTAGTATCATGCATACGTTCATAAAATCAACAAAATAGGCAGATAGGCACAACAGCACGACAATCAAATAGTATCAACAACATTTCATCTGTCAATCACGAAAATAAGGTAAGATCCAATGCAATGAAATGCTACCAATGATAGTATCACCATACACACATGCTAAAGCATTTTTCGCACAATAGTCATGACCTGCAGGGGACCCATAGTGTCTATGTACCACTCGCTCCTGAACTGACCTCGGATCATGAGCCCATAACTAGGCCACATGCTCACCCCCTGTCAAATGTGCCTTAAACTTGTCATGACCCAAATAGCCGTGAGTGCCGCCCACACTAATTCACCTAGTGGGCGAACTAATCCCCCTAACCAGTCATCATCTAGTCAGTCAATTTTAAGACATTCAAGGATATAATGATAATAAAAATATCCAAACTGTCTATTCATGCCATAAATAAGTAAAGGTGCGGAAGTCCTAACTATTACAACCCCAAAATCCGAAAGTCATCGTATAAGGACTCTAAAACATAACTGTCTAAAGAATGAACAAATGTTTGAACCAAACATAAATGTCTGAAATAAAATAGACATCCAAAATGAGAAAGATCTTTAGGCGGCCTGGAATGGAAAGGAGCTCACTCTCAAATCTGTCGGTAACTGGCCTCATGCTAAATATGAGGTCCGGTAAACGTCTCTGGATCATTATCTGCACTTAAAAGAATGCAGCAAGGTAATATCATTACAAAAAATAATGCAGCTAGGTAGTATCAGTACAAACACCATGTACCAGTAGATATTATAGGCCGACTAAGATTAGTATCATGCATAAAATCACGAAATCAATAAAATAGACAGATATGCACAACTACATAACCACAAGAACTTATCAACGAGAATCATTTCATCACCGAAAATGTAAGCCCACACAACAACAATCAATAAAAATAACTCCACCTATATCATTGTCAACACAACCATAACTCACGAATTATCTCAGCTCTGTCACATATCCGTACAGACATGTTAAATTGTAATGTTTTCCCAAATAGCCATGAGCCGATGCAATGTAATAAATAATAATAGTATCTCAACCGTGTACCTACATGCTAAATGGTATTGTTTTTCCCCAAATAGTCATGACCTGCAGGGGACCCATGGTGTCAATTCATCAAAAAACATGAACAAGGGATTGCTCCAAGTCAACAAGAAGAGTATTCATTGACTCCTTCTTTATCAAATCATAATAGTTAATCACATAATAAATCAATCAATATCAAACTTAGGAATTCCCAACCACACTTTATGTCTGAAGCCCTAATCATGCTTCTCCTATCAATTTCATAACATATACAATCAACTAATCAAAGTCTAACTCAAGTACACCGTAACCTACCTCAAAGCAGAACTGGAACAATGCAGTCACTCCACGATAGCTTTTCCTTTCCGCAATGCCTCGAAACGTTCAAAGTCTAGAAATATAGCGCTACATGCGTATTCGAATCATCTACTCAAACATTACAACAATTGGGGAAGAGAACCCAACTACTTCTACCTTTTTAAAATGGGTGAACTACCACTAAGTGTGAATTCATACTGATATTAGTCTCAATTCATATGATATCCATTCATGGGTTTTCTAATCAATTCAACTATTTCCCAACTCAGTAGGCGAACCCGTCCCTTATGCGACCAATCATCAGTAATTAAATCATGAATAAAAGAATGAAAAACCAAGAATGATAATGCAAGTCTGACATAATATATAAATACCAAGTGCAGAAGATAAACAAAACCCAAATCGTGGTCTGATCAGTACAAGAGCTACTAAATACTACTACAAGTCTGAATAGTTAATACATCATCTGAAATACATATTGTCTCGAAATAGAAATGGGACAATAAAGAAGATAGAGTCTTGGGCTGCATGGATCATCAGTAGCTCACCCTCGGAACTTTAGGAACGTCACCTCGGGTTTAGTCGCTAGGTGTGGAAGTCTCCCCAACAGCGAACTCTACACTCATAAAAAGAGTACAACAACATAGCATCAGTACAAAACACGGTACTGAGTAAGCATCCTAGACCGACAATAGTTAGATCACACATGCAAATAAGAAAATGGAAAGATAATCATGCTCACAGACAGATACAAGTCTAAATAGCACAATCAATCACCAAACGATGTCTCAAGCTATCACTAATCCAACATAACCAATTAGTCACCCAATAACTCAAATATCATTGAAGATCATTATCAACCCAAATGATAATAAAAATATAAGATATGTATGCAATGGAATGCAATGCAATGATACACACATGCTCCGGGGGACGATGTCCATCTCTCGACAGTCATGACCCATGGGGGACCGCTAAGTCCATGCACTATCATTCCATATCACACAGCCTAGAATGACTCCTCCATCTAATATCAATGCCAACCACTGCGTATCACACAACATAGAAATGGTTTTGCAATATAGTAATGTCGCATGAATCATACTTACCTCCATCATCACCATTTCTCAATGTCAAGATCAAGATAAATTTATCACTGATATGAGAAAGTATGCCATGCAATGAGATTATCATAATTAACATATAGATTACAATCAAATTCGTATAAAGATAGCCATCATTGTACAAGGATCACATGAATCCGTTTCTTCCAACCAATCTCCCATAATACAAAGAATCCACCAATTTATATAGAAAAGCCAAGCATAGCTTAAGGATTCTATGGGCCACGAGCCCGAACACACAAGTCACACAACAATGCCATTCCTAAGAATTCCATCCCAAACTTCATACTCGAAGGTTCACATAATGTCCCCAACAATTCCCTAGTACTACATACGAATCGCTAACCGAAGTCTAACAAAAAAGGTAAGCCGTAACCTACCTGAAGTGCCGAACATGAATCCCAACAAACCACGCGAGCGCCTTGCCCTTCCTCAATGCGTCCAAATACTCAGGGTCTATTTATAATGTAATCTAGATTAGCAATCATGAAGAACAATACCCATATATCTAGGCTTCTAATTTAGTCAACTTAAGCCTATGGAATTTGAGGAAGTGGGCCCACAAGGGCAAAATAGAAAATTCAAAAGTGAAACATGCAATTCAAGTCTTAGTGATCAAAACCCACTAATCAATTCCCAAAACAACTCAATATTAATCTAAAATCGTATTTAAAGAGGAACCCCTAATTTTGAGTGTGAACCCTAATTCTCAAATTC
Source organism: Lycium ferocissimum (assembly GCF_029784015.1). Lineage (NCBI taxonomy): Eukaryota > Viridiplantae > Streptophyta > Magnoliopsida > Solanales > Solanaceae > Lycium > Lycium ferocissimum. Next base: position 9,663,464 of record NC_081349.1, on the reverse strand, counting down.
AAAACTAATAAGGAAGGAATCATGTTTATAGAGTTATTACTCATCAATTCCATACTAGTATAAGCTTATTTCATCAAAATCAAGGTTTGATAACCAAAAGTTCATTTAAGAAAGAAACCCTAGGAACCCTATTTAATTCTTATGTTATAGGGAGATTCTAGCATGAAATAGGGAGTTTCTAAGGTGGATTATGGATCATAAATGAAGATTAGGGTTAGATGAACTTACCCCAATGAAGAATTGCCTTAAAATCTCTTGTTTGGCTCCCAAAGTAACTCTAAAACCGAGAGTAATGAATGAGGAGTGACAGGGTATCAAAAAGGATTTAAGTTCATGTCAATCGCTACAACGGTCTGCAGTCCGCTATGGCAGAACCGTTGCAACGGCGACATGATTGCCCTAACAGCCACTCACAAACTCACTACCCCACTATAGCAGCAGGGCTATCATCGCAGCGATACCTTTGCCGTGGTCCTGGTGTCTTCGTGGCGAGGCACCAAACACCAGAAAGTCACTCAATTCCACAAGTCTCATCCAGAAATTCGACTATCACCCGAGGCTGCACAAATACAACACAAACATGCAAACACACATAAAAATATGCTAAGAACTCACTCGTGGCCTTGGATTTCCCAACGGGGGTCTCGTTGACCAAGTCAACCTCCAATACCCCAAAACTAACTTTCCAACCCAAGTCCCAAAACCCATTCTAATGCATTGGGAAGCGAACTGAACATTCCGACAAGTCACAAATGACCATCCGGACATCTCAAAATTGATGGATTTCAAAAAAAGATTCGTTTACCCAAAAGTCAACTTTGGGTCAAACATTTTCGCTTTTAGGCTTATTATCACAAAAACCCATCTAATATTTATCCGATGACCTCGAAAGTCATACCACCTGTCCCCGTGAGTCTAATATAATCTAATGAAGCTTGAAAAATGGTCGACAAAGTCAAAAGTATCATAACGATGAAATTGATCGTTACATACCAATTAAACAATCGCTCGTCCTCGGGTAACAAGGAAGTGGAATGGGGAAAAGTACCTAAATCAGCGAACAACTAGGGATATCTCTCTCGCATATCAGACTCGGTCTCGCAAGTAGCCTCCTCGACAAAACAATGCTTCCATTGAACCTTCATAGAAGTAATCTCTTTGGACCTCAACTTCCGAACCTGCCTATCCAAGATCGCTATCGGCTCGTCTTCATAAGTCAGATTCTCATCAAGTGACACTAAATCCCAACAGATAATGTAAGAAGCATCAGAATGGTATTTCTTCAATATAGACACATAAAAGATCGGATGAACACTGGACAGGCCTAGTGGCAAGGTCAACTCATAAGCAACATTCCCAACTCTACAGAGGATCTCAAATGGGCCAAGATACCTCGGACTCAACGTGCCCCTCTTCCTAAATCGCATAACACCCTTCATGGGTGAGATCTTCAGAAGCACTTGCTCGCCCACCCCAAACTCTAAATCTCGAACCTTCCGGTCCACATACATCTTCTGTCGACTTTGAGCTGCTAGAAGCTTTTCCTGAGTAAGCTTCACTCTATCCGCGTACTCTCTCAACAAATCAGTGCCCTACGGGTGAACCTCAAATGCATCAAACCAACCAATAAGAAAACTGCACCTCCTACCATACAAGGCCTCGATCGACGCCATATCAATACTCGAATGTTAGCTATTGTTGTACACAAACTCCGCTAGGGGCAAGAACTGGTCCTAATGACCACCAAAATCATTGACACATGCTCTCAATATATCCTTGAGCAACTGAATAGTCCTCTCAAACTGACCATCAGTCTGGGGATGAAAAACTGCACTGAGGTCCAACTGAGTACCCAACTCTATCTGAAAAGCTCTCCAGAAGCTGGATGTAAACTGGGGACCTCGATCCAAAACAATGGAAATAGGGACCCCATGCAATTGCACAATATCATGAATATAAATCCTGGCTAACTTTTCCGCATTATAAGTAACCTGAACTGGAATAAAATGAGCGGACTTAGTCAACCGGTCAACAATAACCCACACATAATCAAACTTGCCCAGGGTCTTCGGAAAACCCACAACGAATTCTATGGCAATCCTCTCCCACTTCCACTCGAGAATGAGCATCCTCTGGAGCACACCACCAGGTCTCTGGTACTCATACTTCACTTACTGACAATTCTCACCCTTAGACACAAAATTTGCAATACTCTCTTCATCCTCCCCCATCGGTAGTGCTGCCTTAAATCTCGATACATCTTTGTGGCACCCGGATGAATAGAATACCTTGAACTATGGGCCTCGGTCAAAATAAAATGAATCATGTCACCAACACGGGGAACATACACGCGTCCCTTGATCCTCAGAATGCCCTCACCATCAAGAATGGCCTCCTCAGCCTCACCTCTCAGAACCTTAACACGAATCTTACACAACTGGGCATCCTAAAATTACTTGGCCTAAATCTGCTCCAAGAGAGATGACCTCGCCTCAACACAAGCTAAGACTCTACTCGAAATTGAGATGTTAAGGTGCACAAAACTATTAGCCAGAGTCTGAACCTTCAGAGCTAAGAGGCGCTCAGAAGAAACCAATCCGGCTAAGCTACCCAAACTCACTACCTTGCCACTCAAGACATCAGCAATAATATTGCTTTCCCTGGATGATAAAGAATAGAGATGTCATAGCCCTTCAGGAGCTCCATCCATCGTTGCTGCCTGGAATTGAGATCTCTCTGAGTAAACACATGCTGAATGCTGCAGTGGCAGTGAAAATCTCACAATGGACACTGTACAAGTAATGCCTCTAGATCTTCAAAGCGAAGACCACAGCTAGCAACACCAAATCGTGGGTAAGGTAGTTCCTTTTCTGGATCTTCAACTAACGGGAAGCATAGGCTATGACACTACCATTCTGCATCAAAACAACACCCAAACCCTCATGGGATGCATCACTATAGACCGAGAAATCTTTACCTTCCACGGGCAATGCTAGAATTGGGGCTGAAGTCAAAAGGGCCTTGAGCTTTTGAAAGCTCTCCTCACAATCATCAGATCACTGGAAAAGAACATCCTTCTGAGTCAATCTGGTCAATGAAAAAGCAATAGAAGCGAAACCCTTCACAAATCGACGGTAATAGCTGACTAATCCCACGAAGCTACAGACACAGTAGTGGGCCTCACCAATCTCTAACAGCCTCAATCTTCTTGGGATTAACAATGATCCCGTCCTTAGACACAACGTGGCCCAAGAATGCCACAGAATCAAGCCAGAACTCGCACTTCAAAAACTGGGCATAAAGCCTCTTCTCCCTCAACAACCCAAGAACAATCCTCAAATGGCGCTCATGCTCCTCTCCACTCTTGGAATAAACCAAGATATCATTAATGAACATAATCACAAAGGAGTCAAGATATGGCTTGAAAATGCCATCAAAGTCATAAAAGCAGCTGGGGCCTTCGTAAGCCCAAATGACATCTCAAGGAACTCGTAATGGCCATAAAGAGTCCTAAATGCCGTCTTCGGAACATCCTCGTCCTGAATCTTCAGCTGATGGTAGCCTGACCTCAAATCAATCTTAGAAAATATTGAAGCACGCTGAAGTAGTCGAACAAGTTATCAATGCGAGAAATGGGATACTTATTCCGAATAGTGACTTCTTTAACTGACGATAATCAATGCACATCCTCATAGTACCGTCCTTCTTCTTCACAAATAAAATAGGAGCACCCCAAGGAGAAACACTCGGTCTAATGAATCCCTTACTCAACAGATCTTGCAACTACTCCTTTAGCTCCCTCAACTCAACGGGTGCCATCCTATAAGGAGGAATGGAAATAGGACTTGTGCCCGGATCCAAGTCGATACAAAAATCAATGTCGCGGTTGGGCGGCATACCTTGCAAATAAGAAGGGAAGACCTCGGCAAACTCACTCACAACAGGCACAGACTCAAGGGGCGGAGAATCAACACTAGTATCGCGAACATAGGGTAAATAAGTCAAACACCTCTTGGCCACTAACTTTTTCGCACGAACACAGGAAATGGTCTTCTTTAGAACGAGACTCGAAGTACCCCCTCCACTCTAATCAAGGAATACCAGGCATAACTAAAGTGACAGTCTTGGTGTGACAGTCCAAGATTGCATGGTAGGGAGATAACCAAGTCATACCCAAAATAATATTGAAGTCTACCATATCCAATATCATCAAGTCTACCCACGTATCATACCGCATGAAGGTAGCTAAACAAGATCGAAAGACTCGATTAATAATAACAGAATCTCCGACTGGAGTAGACACACGGATAGGTACTCTCATACGATCACAACACAAATCCCAATTAACACCATGATATACAAACATATAGGAATAAGTAGACCTTGGATCAAACAATATCGAAGCAGGTCGATGTCGAACAGAAATATTACCTGAGATCACAGCATCAGAGGTCTCTGCCTTAAGCCTACCCGGGAAAGAATAGCAAAGACCACCACCACGGCCACCTTTAGAAGCCTGCGGACCACCCTACCCCCATCGTGTCTACCTGCGGTCTAACAAGCAGCCACGGCGGCTCCAACCGAGCACCGCCCCTAATCGATGAGCCGGTACCGCCACTAGAAGGTACTGGGGCCCTCGGAGTCTAGAACCTGGAACCTTGCTGGGAACCACTTTGCACCTGCCTGGGACAATCTCTCATAAAGTGATCGGGGCCACCACACACATAGCATGCTGTAGGAGCTGGAGTTCAATGCACTGAAGCTGATGAACTGGAGGGACCGGCACGGTCCAATGTACGGGAGTGAGATAAGACTGCCCAGCTCCATAGCCACTGGGTCTAGTAGGACCACCCGAAGAAGCCCATAGTACCGACCGGACGGGTATGGCCGGTGGCCGACTGGTAGGGCTAGATGATCCCCATCTCCCGCCGTCAGAATCGGATCACCGAAACTACTATAACATTAACATCTCCCAAAGATTGAGCCTTCGCAGACTTGACACCAATGGCATGATCAATAATAGCCTGGAAAGAAGATCCCATGGTCACCAACTGGAGACAAGCAACATGAATCGGGTACACAAGTCTGTTCACAAATCTACAGACTTTCTCCTCCTCTGAGGGAATCATCTGGGCTAGGGGTGGGCATGGTACGGTATTTGAAACTTCGATTCGGTAACTTCGATTTTTGATTTCTAAAAATACTATACCATTACCATACCAAAATAATTCGGTATGGTTCAGTATTTCTATGTTCGGTTTCGGTATTTTTCGGTACGGTAATTCGGTAACCATAGTTTATTTGACTTCAACTTACATATATACTCATATAATAAAGAATTATGACGTCGACTTTTCAAGGAACATCTTAATTATATTAAAACGTCTCAATTATATTAAAATTAAAACATTACACATGAAGATATATTCAAAAGAAAGTACAAACAATTTTCTTCATTATTCAATTACACAAAAATGACATTTGAATCACTATAGAGTAGTCAAAGTTTCAAAGTCTAAACAACATTGACCAAAATTAAGCATAATCCTTAGTCCTATACAATTTTACACCAAAAATTCCAAAATCCAAAATCTAACTTGAATGAGATGTATTTTTTTTTGTACAAAAACTAGTCTATATATTTAATAGTTTAGATATAATATATATGGATTGTATATGTAGTATAAAATTTGGTACGGTATACGGTAACTCAGTATTCTTTTTATAAATATCAAAAATCGTACCGAATACCAAATAATATTAAAATGCATACCAAATACCATACCAAATACCGTAATATCGAAATGACGGTATTAAAAATTTCAGTTTCGGTATGGTATTCGGTATATAACGTACCATGCCCACCCCTAATCTGGGCAGCATATCAGGCCATGAATAAAAATCTGGCCTCATACTCAGAAACAGACAACCCATGCTGTCGCAAATGGAGAAGCTCATCCTTACGCGTATTTCTCAAAGTATGCGGCATGTACTTCTTCAAAAAGGCCTAATGAAACTGAGTCCAAGAAAGAGGGGCGCGCCAACTGTCCTTCTATCAATAAATGCTCTCCACCAAGTCTTCGCTTCGCTGCAAAAATAGAATGACGTGTAGTCCACGTCGTGAGTCTCAACTATACCTATTTTGTAGAGATGGTTATGTATCTCCACAAGGAACTCATAAGCATCCTCGGTATGTAAGCCATAGAACTTGGGCGATTCATCTTCAGAATTATCCAAACTAGATCCTGATCATCAATAGTCATAGTTTGTGGAGCAACGGGCCTAGGAGCACCCTCAAGAATCTGAATAGCACTAATACGCTGGGAAGCCATGTTTATGCGCGGGGGATGCACACCGCCGGCTCATCCGCTCAAGAGTCCGTACCCCCACTTCGAGTCGAGAACCGCCACGGAGTAGTGGCACCCCCCTAGCGCATGCCGTTGTCCAAATAAAGAAGTACCCGTGTGATAGATATCCCGAAACACAGGTCGGACATAGTGTCAAAGCGGGTTCGAGGCCAGTCCTCCACCACCCCAATCGGCGGTCGCCCTCCGGGATCTTTCGCACACTGAGAGGCGAGCATGCTCGTCTCTGTCCGGCTATAGGGGCTCCACCTATAGTTGGTGGGGCTCTACGGCCTCTGGCTCGATTGCGGCCTGTCGCTGCTCCTCGCCCTCTAGTTCCTGCCCCAGGAGCGGGCTCTGGCACCTCATCCCTCCCTATCGTGGCTCGAGTCCTCACCATATGTGAGAGAACAAAATTCGAATTAGATACTGATTAGAATAAAGTAGCATGAAGGAATGAAAGAAAGGAAATTTTTCCATGCCTCCCATA
>NC_081349.1:9533458-9656530 GCF_029784015.1 Lycium ferocissimum | reverse complement strand
CGGATCAACTTTCTCTTTCTATAAGAAAAGAATAACTCAAAAGCAAACAATGTTTGTTCGTTAGGTGATAAAACACAAGCAAGATATCACATAGATTTGACAGGTAAAGCTCGTAACACATAAATAATCATATGTTTGATTTAAATGCTTGACTAATCCCTTGCTCCGAGTTTTTAGGTATTTTGGCTTTGTTAAGTGGGGGAATATATATTTATAATATATAGGGACCGAGTCTTACGTAGACTGTCTACGTATTCCTCCGCAGGAAATCAGGCCCATCTGTAGTTTGGTTTACATAAAATACGAACTTTTTTAATCTAAACCTACCCCAGATTAGGCCCGATAAGGGCTTCCTACTTATCCCTCCTTGGGACATCAGGTCAGCGTAGTTCCTTTTACATAGAGATTAGAAAAAGGAGGGGGGGGTGCAAATTTGTTCAAAATACGAAAAATGGAATCCCCTAAAAATCTACCCAAAAGGTGACCTCTCTCTAAGATCAGAACGGGTTGTTTGTGCTTTCAACCCATTTTCCCGGCCAAAGGCCTTTCTTCCTAATATTGGGGAGGGAGTACTATCCAAATCCCTCCCGTATGGACCAAATCTTCTAGGTCGCACTTGAAGGCCTCACATTCCTCAATGTTGTGCCTCGAAGCTCCGAAGTGGAAGAGACAAATCTTTCTCAACCTCATTCCCACTGACGAGTCCCTCTTGGCGGCCCTGATTGGCTGGATCTTCCCTGTGCTAGCCAGTTTCTGGAAAATACTTGTGTATGAATCCTTGAACATGGTGAAGTTGTAGCGCCAAATATGAGTGTTCATCTTGATTCCTTCATTCGGGGAAATAGTGTCGTGGACCAACAGTGGATGGAGTCCCCATAATTTGGGGATGGTTTTATCGTCGATCAATCTTATGATTCTCTTTACAGGGCCAAACATTTGTTAGCAGTATGGCTTGGTTGATCTTGGTAAAATGGGCACCTTTTATGCGTAAAGATCGGGGTATAGGGCAGTAACTTCTCGTGGCTAACGAAGACGACTCCCATACTTTTGAGCTTGTCATTGACTTCTTCACATGTCACATGCCTTGGTGAGTCGCGGCAAGGGCAGGCAACGGCCTTGAGTGCAATCTCCCACCAAGTCAGCAATGCTGGGCGAATAAACTCTATCCGCTCCTCCGGTTCTCCTCCTTGATTTGCAAAGATGGGCTCTCTTGATGGCCAAGTTGGCTCCTGCGGGTCGGACTCTATTTCATAACTTTCGCCTCTTTGTCCCTTAAACAGTGGTATGTATCCAGGAGGTACTCTTTTGTCTTTGTCCAAAATGTTCTGAAGATGGTGCTTTATCTTAGTAGGCACTTTAGGCCGGCTTTCCACCGAATCCATCAATTCATCAACCTCTTTTATCTTGACCCTAACCGCCCGGATTTTCCTTTTCAGGTCTTGAATTTTTCTTTTGATGGCAACATGTTACTCAGTGTTCATAGCATCCATTTTGACATTTTGTGGAAATGTAACTAAGGTTAGTACTGGTTTGTAACTATTTTGGTGGTTTTCTTTAGGTAGTGGTCGGTACCGGAGATCAATCAAACATTTAAACGAAAAATATGAAACAAACAAAGCACATATTCATATAGCAAAATATCACTAAAAAATAAAAATTTGCGTTCCTAAGGTTTCTAATCTCTTGAAACATGAATGTGCCATTTATACCAAATCATTTCCCCATAATCATAAAATTTAATTAATAATAATACTCTTCCTCGAAGGGCTACAAAAGGATAAAGTAAAGACAAATGCGTAAAGTAAATCAGCAGAAGTGTCCTCTTGTGGCCGATGATGAGGCTCGATCAATCCTTTCTTTCTTTGCCTTTTGGAGGGTAGATGATGTGGAGATCGGCCAATGTCAATGTGGCCTCCATCAAAAAACCTTTCTGTGTGAAGCTCATTGAGGCAACATCATCCAAAGTCTTCTTCATCCGATCATCGAGCTCAATCAGATAGTCGTGAGTGAATTCCAACTCACGTATCAAGCTTGCTATGGTAGCTTGATCGTGCTCAATATTCTCCAAATAGTTAGCACCTCTATCATCAGCTCTCCTCTGAACTAGGCGGGTTCGGATCTCGGCCTTGGAATCCTTGTCTTGCATACAACTGTAAAGGATAGGCCTAGGAGGGAGAGTGCTTTGTAATTCAACCCTTAGCCAATCTTTGTACTCCTCTTCACATCCCGGATGAAACCCGTCGGGAACTAAGGTGTCGGGACCCCAAGTCATGCGACCCTTCCACTCATGCAAACAATCCCAAAGACTTGAAGTCCTATCCCCATCATAATCAATGATGAAATCTCCTATGTTCCCAACTTGGGTTATGTTTTGGGTCTCCCAAATTGCCTCAAGACTCGAGAAGGTGCTTAAGGGAGAATCTCTTGAATTCCCATGAGCGGTAAGAACGGACACTTTCTATCCTTAACCACAACTGTATCGGACATGAAGTCATCGAACATCCACTGAACACTTTCATCTCCAAGTCTAGAAACAAGAAGGTCCAACTTTGCTTGGTTTGATCCCTAAAGTTGGATAGAAGTTAAAGAGACCATCCATTTCTGCTGGCTTACTTAGGTATTGATTACCCTTAACTTTGATCATGTGCTTGATGGTCCACCATTGTAGGAGTAGGTTGCATCCTTGGAAGTATTTATAGTGGTTTCTACACAGGTTTAGGGCTCGGTACATATCGGCTAGAATGATGGGGGTTAAGTCAAAATATTTAGTGTCTTCATGGTGGGTTATGCCGTAAAAGATAGCATGGCTGACTGAGATGACTCGGGTTTCTATGGATAAGGATCAATCTTTGGGAAAGACCATGGCTCCCAAGAAGCTGATGGCAAAGGCTAAGGGTCGGGTGGCAAACCACTTGGCGTAGGTTTCAAATTCTTCCGGGTGTTCCACAAATCCACTTGGATTCCCGAACCGTTTGTATAACTCTCTAAAGTGTATGGATGGGCCATGTTCCCAATTGGCATGGGGGAGGGAAAGTATTTTGAGGATTTGGTGGTAGGTAGGTTTTTCTGGGATTAGGGCGTTTCTATCGGGTTTCTTTTTTCTTTTTCGGCCCAACCCTACACTAGTCAAGACATCCCTTAATTCCTCCAAAGTCGGGGCCATTTCTACATCATCCCCAAAGCGAAAAACCATTCTATCTCAGTCCCAAAATCCGGTGATCACTTCTATCAAATCCTTATAACCCTTCATCTTCATTATGGAGGTCAAGTTCCCTAGATGGCAAGAAACACCCTTTCTCTCTTCTTGAGCCATTTGGCCCCACCGTATATGTAGCAAGTCCGAGATGTTAAGAACCATGTCAAATTCCAGGTCGATAGACATCTACAAGAACAAAGCTGAGGTTAATTGTCACGACCCGACTAGAGGCTATAACGGGTACCCGGAGCTGACTACCGAGCACCTCTCGTTAAACTAATCATCAAACTCTAACTGAACAAATGTAACTCCAAAGCAACCCATATATATATACATAAGCCCTCACGGGTACAAAAATGATATACAAAAGTACAATGTGATTCATTATGGGACACCAACAACCCACACGTACGTATCTACGAGCCTCTACTAGAGTACTAGATATAAGAACGGGACAGGACCCCGTCGTGCCCAAAATATATATATACATAAGAGAACATGATCATAAGTAGCACCTCCGGAATAATGGAGTGCTCCTGTAAATCTGCTGATAAGCTCCTACGGATCCGCACCGTCTCCCTGTCTACCTGTGGGCATGAACACAGCGTCCAAAGAAAAAGGAAGTCCGTACGAATATTGTACTGAGTATGTAAGGCATGAACAATAATAGCATATCAAGGAACAAGGGAACATCGATAAGGAAACAACCTAAAACAGAATGTCACTTAAGACTAAATAATGCATGCTAACTTACATCATGAATATCATCATATCATGTATGTATATATAAGCTGCCCGACCATATAGGTACGGTGTGATCATCATTAGCGCGCGTCCAGGCCTCCTGCGTCCGGGGTAAACATCTCATGCCCCCCACTAGTGGTGTCTGCCCATGCCCTATAGACATGGTGTATATGCCACCCGCATTAGTGGTGTCTGCCCAGTCATATATGCGCGGTGTAATATCATCATCATAGGCTTATCATAGGGCATGCATAAGAACTTAATACAACTATACTCTATCGAGGTGACATAAGGTCGTGAACCCCCGATTCCTTTATGGAGTATTCATAAGCATTCTGCCTCACCTTGAAGGAACTAGTATTATAAGGTAGTGTAACATAATGAACAACATCAAAGAATCATAATTAGAATCATTAGCTTGTAGAAACATCATATCATGGGCTTTGGAATCTTTAGACTTAGACTCATCATCATCATTATCATACTCGTAACGTATCTCTTTTCTTTATCTCATTTGAAGCTCTTTATAATAATAGGCTCATAATTTTCGAAATGTAAAAAGGTCATGGAGCATAAGGAAAGTCATATCATAAGATTCATGCCTTAGAAAAGAAGGGATTATCCTTACATACCTTTTCGTTTAGCTACTTTATCACTTGAACGTTCCCCTCCAAGAATCACGTTTTTACTTTCAAGAGAGTTCGTACTAATATTAGATAATCGATAACGTAAGCATGCTTGAAGTAAAGCTAGGGAAAATTGGGCAGCGTCTCCTTTGTTTATACAACTTCCTCCATATCATATATCAACTCCCAAACGTCAATAACAATATTCATAATATCATACTCAACAATCTTCATCAACCATACATTATTCAATTCTCCTACTTCCATGTCACGGGCATCCATAACCATGGTCATAATACAACATTACCTTCATCCTCATATAATGTTTCTCCCATGCTCTTAATATCATTTATAACATAACTATACTCGTAACATCCAAAGAATCATGATTCATATTAAGCTACTACTCAAAAATGTCACTATTCTCATATTTGTAATCCATTTTCTATTTCCTGCTATAATCCAAGTATTTCAACCCCTCAATACTCTAAATAACATGAATCGATCATAAAACTTACCTTTGATAGTGTAGGAATAGCTTTGGATGAAAATACTTCACTTGAAGCAAAACCCTAGCTTCAATCCACAAAGTTTTCTTGACTCCAAACAACCCTAGAGAGCTTCTTGCAGTTGATTTCCTTGGTTTGATGAAGTTGATCCTTAATTTCTCTTGAATTCTTGTAAATGAAGTGGGGAGAGAGTTCTAGAGACTTATTGAGGTGTGCAGAGAAAATGAGAAATGAAATATCAACTTAGGGTCCTCTTTTATAAAATTTAAAAATCTGTCCCGACCCAGATATACGGACACACATACGGTCCGTATATTTTATATGGGCCGTATGTGTGATCATATATTGGTTCCAGTGGAGACCCCAGTTCTAGGCAGGTTATACGGTCATATATACGGGCCGTATCATTTATACGGTCCGTATAGTGGACTGTACAATCCACAGTTTTCCGAAACTTGTCCTCGTCGACTCATTTGATCTCCAATCCTTATGGAACCTTCTTAACACTTGTTTAACACTTCATTAACAATATAAGGGGCGTTGTAACTGTTCTTTAAGACATCATTAAATCAATCATTAACTCGGTACTTTGCAAACCCTTTTCAAAACGCGGCTTATACTTTACATTCTTCAACTAACTTTCTTCCCTTACCTCGAATGTCTTTGAAATCTCAATTAGATTCGTTAAGTAGCCTTTCTTACTTGTATGAAATTTTTCCGAGGTGTAACATTAATACCCCTCCCCTTCCCCCCAATAGGCAATGGTTTAACACATAGGCACATTACATGTTTTCAATTAGCACATAATATGAGATGCGGTATTTTTCGGGTCACGGACCGTACTTGACATGGGGTAGTCTTCCTAACGGGTTTAGATACGTCTCAAATATCCAAACACAATCTAGTTCATCTTTGGATTTGGCTTTGCTCTAACCTAGGCTTATGCAAGAGTGGCCTTTTCGAATTACCCTTAGACCGGAGCGGACTACTCGGGGTGAGCCATTGTCGGTTGTTGGGTGACCGCACACCAACTCCGTGTTTAACGTGTTCCAAAAAAAAATGGTGTTTAAGGTTTTTTAGTGAAGGCTAGACCGTAAGCCCGCGTGTCCCCTTTGAAATCATGTTTTTTGCCAGGAGTGATGGAATTTATGATATGAAATGAATGACAGTTTATAATAGCGAAAAAAAACATTTAAGCAAATAATTACAAATATAAGCACGTTATATTGAAACCGTTATGGTTAGAACCTAGAAAAACTCCCCAGCAGGGCCGCTGTTGACACTTAATTTATGACCTTCCATAATTTGTTTAATCACCCAGAGTCCTTCGATATCAAACAGAGTGAAATATGTATTTTTCTGTGAACCAAAATAATTTATAAATATTAGTTAGATAACATTTGGCCATTTCATTTGGCAAAATAGCTTCTATAATATTATAAGTTGTTTTAAAATTAATTTTACATGTCATTATGATAGATTGGCTACATTTCAAGCCAAGAAGGTAATTTGAAATAATTATTTAAGTAATAAGCATTTACTCTGTTTAATTCAAGAATCTGACTAATTAAATGAATTAAATCATTTTACCCCTCAATTTTGCATATCTAATATGCATTTGTACAATTCATTAGAGTTAATCATAATTGATTAAATGTTTAATTGTGGTTAATTCCATGAATTGTTCATTATGTGGTCAATTATGGCTACAATTGAAATAATCAATTGATTGGCTAATTTTGGCCTTAATTGAGATAGTTGAATTGCATGGCCTAAAATTGACTAAGGTCATTATTGCAAACCTGTCTTTATTTGGCCGATTAAGCTACATATGGTCATAATTGAAATGAACGAATTTCATGATTTTAAATCCAATTGAAGCTATGTTTGCAATTTAAGTCCGTTTGCATATTAACCATATCCATTAGTTTGTCTAATTGGTTAATTAAGTTGGGATTGGCTGTTAATTGAGGATTAAATTCATTAATTTTCATTTTTGGCCCTTTGTTTAATTGAGTATTTGAGTCTTCTTATATATACACAACTATATGTGTATATCATGTGTATGTATGTGTATATAATGGCCCACCCCTCATTTCTTTTAAGTCAGCCAGGCCCAGCTAACACGGGGCGCCACCCGTCCCGACACAGCTTAAAGAGGGGCAAAACCCCATCCCTCTTTCATTTTTACATTTTCCACACCAAGCAGACCCTTCAAGCCCTTTCTCTTCCCCTCCCCGTCAAATCCTAGCTGCCACCCTCCCCCACCTTCTTTCTCCTCGTTATCCTTGCCTCTAATGGCAACATTTTAGAAGATAGTAGCCTGGCACAGTCCTTGCGAGGCTAAGAAAGGCAAGCAATTAATGCTTCCACCATTTTCTCACCAAACTCAACCCAAACAAGTGTAAGTAATCCTTTTCCTTGCTTTTTATCAGATTAACAGTCAAAAACTCTGAAATCTCTTAATGGTTTTTGTTTGCACTTGTTCTAATCTATGAAGTTTGACTGGTTCGTGAAGAACCATGTGGGTTGACTCCGATTAAGTCAAATCAACCCTCTATATGTTTATTTGCTTGAATCCCAGCAGTTGCATGTTGAATTAGAAGGAAATTCTCAGAAATTGAGATTGTCCCACAACGGTTTCGCGTTAGGGTTTCTCAAATTTGGGGGCTCTATAAATAAGAACCACAATTCACATTGTTAGACAGACCTCGAACTGAATATACGCATATTCACTCAAACAACTCTATTCTCTTAAGTTTTTGGCAAATTTCTGCTTTGAAACTTCAATTTCAAGTTTAAGTTAAAATTTTAAATCTTTTTCTTTATTTTTGTGGCTGAGTCATGGATTTGGAGAAGCAAAGGATCTCCAAGTTTCAACTCGACCAAGGGCTGCACTCAAAAAAGGTAATTTCTTTCCCTTTTAGATATTAGTTTTATTTATGTCTGTTTATTTGTTATTATTTAAGTTCTATTTTCTGTAGTAGTTAAATTCTCAGTATTAGTTTGGTCTCTAGTGTAGTTTTAGGATTATCTGTTTTTAATCATGTTATTTTTAGCCTCGATTAGCTACTTGTTAATCAAGTTTTAGTTATCTGTTAATCACGTCATTTAGTCATAGTTAGCCTAGATTAGCTGCGTATTAATCCAGTTTAGGTATGCATTAATCATGTCACTTTGTTATGTTTAGCCTAGATTACTTGCTCATTAATTAAATCTGAGTGTTTGATTTAGATTGTTTATTCATAACTTGTATTAATCTTGCTTGATTTAGATTGTTTATTCATAACTTGTATTAATCTTGCTTGTTCAAAACCTGGAATCCTTATTTGATCCTTTAAGAATTTCTACTTAAATCAGTTGAGGTATAGCTTGCTAATCATGTCCTAATATTTGTTATTAAGTGTTGTTAACATGTAAAGTTGCTTTGTTTGCTTTACTTGTTTACTTAACTGATTCTTAAAAGTTGTTGGGCACATGTTTACTTTTTATAAATATGGGGAATCATATTTGTAATTAGTGGTATTTTGGTCTGTATACTTAGCTAAAATTATGCCATTAGTTAAAGTTGCAACACTGTTTTCTTTAAAGACAAATGCCACATATGTTTTCACTTGAATAATTTGTAAGCCCATAACTCATTTAACTAGGTCTTCATCTGTGTGTTGCTTAAATGGAATTCGATACCTCAAGTCACAGTAAACATTTGGGATTATCCTGTAAAACACCTTTGAAACTAAGGCTTGTCTAAAAATAGAATTTATGTCTTGTGGTCTTCATTTGTATTTATATGTAAAGGATTAAGGGTTTGTGTTCTATCTCACCAAACTGAGTACTTTTGTTTAAAATAACTTGTCAATAACTACACCTAGTTTATACGTGACTTAGAATCTGTTACACTTGAGTTAAGGAGTTAAAATCTGAAGATCATTAAGAGGTTGTCCCTTAGGGTGTGTTTGGCACATAGTTGTGACTTACCCAGAGTTTTAAAGAGAGTGGACTAGGCTTAGAGTTTCTTGCCAAACTCAGCCTAGTCATCCTCCTTTCTAATTGTTGGGGTTCCCCTATGCCAAAAAAAAAAAAAGAAAAAAAGAAAAGAAAACCTTATGGGACCCTATACAGGTGGAAAGTGTAAAACGACACAAAACTCATGCAAGGAAGACTGACGTGGAAAATGATCGAAGAATTTGTCCCAAGGCGTATACACGAGACAAGCAAAGAAAAATGTGGGCGGCCCCCGCCACTTCCACAAAATCCACAAGATCCAAGAAGAAATGATAAAGTTCCAACATTTTTTGGAAAGGCATGAAGCACAAGACAAGGTGGAAAAATCAATGAATATAGAAGATTTTACAAGTTCGTAGATTAAGGGTTATGTCTTTATTCTTGTATTATTTTCTCATTATTTTAGCATTATCATATGTAATATCATCATAGAGTGCGTTATAAACTCTGTGGTGATCATAGCTTATTTGATCATTTCGAGTTCATTTTTTCTTCATTCCGGTTAGTTTAGGTTTTTTGCCTCATAGGACTAGTAAGGTAAGGTCTAGTCCCCCTTACTTGTACTCTCCCTTTGGGGTATTTTTTTGCTTTCTAGAAAATTAATAAAACTAGCCCTGGGCCCAAAAAGCCTAGTGGACTTTGCTTGAAAAAAAAAAAAAAGCTAAAAAAAAAAACCCTAAACCCTAAACCCAAAACCCCGAAACCTCCATGGGGAAAACCACAAACCCTCCCAAACCCTAACCCCATCGAGTCACCGAGAGAGCTCTCTGGAAACACTAAAATCCTCCTAAATGCTCTCTCTCGGAGAAAAAAAAAAAAAAACCCCAAACCCCACCGCTCTCTTCTCTCTCATGCTCCTCAACCCCCCCCCCCCCCATCTGAGCTTTTTGGCCAGCCATGGCGAGTCACACCACCGGATGGACCTCCTTACGAGGTTGTCCATCCCTCCACCTCTAGACTTTTCAAAAATCTTACAACCATCAACACAAAATAATGCAAGCATGCAAAAACTACTCTCTTCGCCTATACCTATCAAGCCTCGTTGTTTATGTTCATGGTGAACCTACAGTAGAATGGGATATGGAAGAGATACAACGCATGATAATACAAGAGAAATTGCAATTTGCAGTGGTAGGAAAGTTTTCGTATGGAGGGCCAGAATTGAATGATTCAGTTAATTCCACTTCAATGTGAATTAAAAGGTGAATGCCCTATTGGATTCTTATGTAATCGTCATGTTCTAATCAGATGTAGCCTACTGGAAGATTACGTGAAGCTTTTGTCAAAGCAAATTCATTACATAAAGGATAAACAAGGGTATTTTCAGATGAGAACACTCAAATGGGATCCGTGGTTCGTCCCTCATGAAGAAACATCAATCGCTATTGCGTGGATATCCTTTCCAATGCTTGCACCAAATTATTTTGTGAAGGAATCACTGTTTTCCATGGCTAGTGCAGTGGGAAAACCATTAACTGTGGACATGGCTACCAAAAATAAGACAAGACCTAGTTGTGCTCGTGTGAAGGTGGAGGTGGATCTCTTAGTGGAACATCCTAAACGAGTGCAAATTTTAGCAGTGGATAGAAAATCTGGTGTTGTCAAGTCTAAATGGATCCCAATTCAATACGATTACATGCCCAAATATTGCAAAGAGTGTTGTTTGCAAGGACATGATGAGACAGGATGTTGGAACCTTCATCCTGAACTGTTGCCTGAAAAGGAAATTGCAAATGAGGAAAAAAAGGAAGGTGGCACACCAGATGACAAGGTACAGGAAAATAACAAAGGTCAAAATTCAAACAATGCTAACAGAGATGTCATTAAAGTATTACAAAGTGGGAAAGTTGTAGGTGATGTTAAAGACCTTTATAAGTGGCAAAATTATAAAGGAAAAAACAAGAATAAAGCAGTTGGTGATGGGAATAATCATTTAGCCCTTACAATTGCCAAAGAGGTTATTAATGTCGATGGTGATAAGGCTGATAGTAGTAAACAATTGGTTGAGGGTACTGATCGACAAGAATTTGCTTCTACTGATTTTATGACTATTCAAACTGTTGGTACCTCTCAAAATTTTAACAAGTTTGGTGTACTAAGGGAGAATGAGACAGGTGGAAATAATGAGGAGAAGCAACTTGCTACATAAGAAATTCTAATGCTGTGCAAGTTGCTAACAAGTTTGATGCTTTAGGTGTGAATGAAGAGGAGCAAGAGGAGGTTGATGCTAATAAGCAGTTGATTGCAGCAGAGTCAGTGGTGGAGAATATTGCCGCACCTCTGAATTTTAATGCTGCTACTTTAGCTGTTGATGTTGTAGCCGTACCATTTCTTCTGGTTGGGGAGAAAAGCCCTGTGAATTATGCAGGTTTTTCTTCTCCTAGTAAAAAGAATGGAACACAAGATGGTGATCATTTAGAGTTGATTACAGCAACAGCTGCCTCAGGTAAGGTTGCAGAGGTGGTGGAATCAGGTGGTTCAATTGAAAATTTGGTTACTACTAATGAAGCATGTGTTGATGTGCCTTCAACCACTTATGCTACTGGTTCTGGTGTTAATGGTGGTGATAGGAAGTTTTGGAGGGATCAGGTGGAGAAGGATATTGGAGAAGGGAAAATTCCTGGTGATAAGAAAGTTGATCAGGAGCAGTCCTTTGATTCAGTAGGGTCATCTCAAGAAATATGTGCCAGGCTTGATAATGTTGCAGCTGATGTAGAGGTGGAAGATGCACAAGCAATTGGTGCAGCTGCAAATTTGGCTCAACATAAAGAAAATGGAGCAGCCTAAGTGCAGTTAGCCAAGTGGTAATCAAAAACCAGGAAAGTCAAGTTGTGATTCCAAGAAAGAGCATTCATAAACGAGCTTTCGGCAAAACAAATGCGAGGTTTGCCGGTGGAATTGCATCAAATCAAGACAGAAAAAAGGTGCATATTGCTGGTGATGGTGTTGTGAAACAATTAAATGTGAATGCAGAAGTGTTCAACCCTAGAAAAAAGATGAGTCCACCTAATAAAACAAAGCAATGGGTAGAAAGTTCTTTTCAAAAAGAAGTGGAGACAATGGTCACTACTAATAAGGCTTGTGAAGAAGTTCCTTCTACTACTTTTGGCACTAGTGGTGAGAGGAAGCTTTGGAGTGAACAAATGGAAGAAGATATTGAAGAGGGTGAGATCTCAGGATATAAAGCAGTTGGTGGGCGTTTCCTCTCGATTAGTCGACTCATTAGAAGAAGGGGACATTTGGCTGATGGAAGATGGTCGACTCATTAGAAGGAATGAAAGCCATGTTTACCGAGGCTGCAGATGAGTCCGAACATGTTCACGAAAAAGCTCATCAACATCTTGGTACCACTACTTCTAGTACTAATATACATAAACATATTGCATTGGTGCCAAATGCAACAACAATGATGCTAATCGTATGGCTATTCTAAGCATTCAAGGGCATACCAGTGGCTATTCCTAAGGGAGATGGTCCAAAAATTGATATGGATGAAGAGTCGATTGCACAAAACTTCCGCAATGCTGCAAGGATGGAGATTTGTCTCCTAGATGGTGGAAAGTGTAAAACGACACAAAACTCATGCAAGGAAGGGCACTGGATGGAAAATGATCGAAGAATTTGTCCCAAGGCGTATACCGATGAGACAAGCAAAGAAAAATGTGGCCAGCCTCCCCGCCACTTCCACAAAATCCACAAGATCCAAAAAGAAATGATAAAGTTCCAACATTTTTTGGAAAGGCATGAAGCACAAGACAAGGTGGAAAAATCAATGAATATAGAAGATTTTACAAGTTCGAGATTAAGGGTTATGTCTTTATTCTTGTATTATTTTCTCATTATTTTAGCATTATCATATGTAATATCATCATAGAGTGCGTTATAAACTCGTGGTGATCATAGCTTATTTGATCATTTCGAGTTCATTTTTTCTTCATTCCCGTTAGTTTAGGTTTTTTGCCTCATAGGAAATTTAGTAAGGTAAGGTCTAGTCCCCCTTACTTGTACTCTCCCTTTGGGGTATTTTTTTGCTTTCTAGAAAATTAATAAAACTAGCCGTGATGATCATAGGCCCAAAAAGCCTAGTGGACTTTGCTTGAAAAAAAAAAAAAAAAAAGCTAAAACCCCCTAAACCAAACCCCCTAAACCCTAAAAATTAATAATCCTAGTGGACTTTAATTAAAAAAAAAAAAAAAAAAAACCTTTCTCTCTCGGAGACGGCGAACCAATGAGAGAGGAGCTTTGAGCTCCTTCTCGGCCATCTATGGCTTCCCAAGCCAATGGACAACCTCCTCCTGAGGTTGTCCAGCCACCACCACCACCTACAACAATTCTTACAACCCCTGATTACTCACAAATCCTCAAAAACCCCACGCAAAACCCTAGTTCTAGCAAAAAGCCGCCGGGAAATACCCATTAAGCCTATAGTTTACCATCATGGTGAACCCACAATTCAATATGCTATGGAGGAGATTAATGCTATGATAATACGTGAAAATCTCCAATACGCTGTTGTTGGAAAATTCACGAATGGTTGGAATGATCTTAATGCACTACGTACGGCCATTCCAAAGCAATGTGAACTCAAGGGAGAGCCTATTATTGGATATTTGTGCAATAGACATGTTCTTATTAGATGTAGCTCGTTTGAAGATTATGTTGCACTTATGTCCAAGTCTTCATTTTGGATTAAGGATAAAAATTTATGTTATCCCATGAGAACATTGAAGTGGGATCCTTGGTTTACTCCGAGGAAGAAACAAGTATTGCTATAGCTTGATTTCCTTCCCAACGCTTGCACCTCATTATTTTGTGGAGGAGGTATTGTTTTCATTAGCTTCGGCAGCTGGGGAAGCCATTGACACTTGACCTAGCTACAAAAATAAAACGAGACCTAGTTGTGCTCGTGTGAAGGTGGAGGTTGATTTATTGGAGAAACATCCTACACGAGTGCAAATTAATGTTATGGATGCTAAGGGTGATGTTAAATCTCGTTGGGTAAAAATCCAATATGATTTCATGCCCAAATATTGTAAAGAGTGTTGTCTTCAAGGACATGATGTGAATGGGTGTTGGAATTTACATCCCGAGTTGTTACTAGATAAGGAAAACAATGGTGAAGGTGAAGGAGTTCAAAGAAATAAGGAGGCAAACCTTAATAATGAAGAAGGAAACCATAGAAGCAATATAAACCCTCATGATGGTGTTCACACAATTTTATCCAAAGGGGGAAAGTCGTTGGCAAAGTTAATGATTATCATAAATGGCAAACTCAAGGAGGAAAGAAGAATAAGAAAGGTAATGTTGGGAAATATGTTGAACCTATCGTTACCTATCACTACAAGAATTCCTAAGCCTAGTACACAGCAAAATAAATTTGCTGCATTAGGTGACGGAGGGGATGATAATGAGTATTCTATTGATGAGGAGGCAGTGGTTAATTTTCATGATCATGAAGGTAATAATGTGAATGCAATTGTGGAAAAAGATCATCAGAATATTGATGATGGGAAACAATTGTCTAAGAGTAATGGTGATGGTCAAAATCATAGTGCAAAAGACGCTAATACAAAGCTTGCTTATCCGGTGCAAGGGAGCAGCCAATTCAGTTGGCAAGTTTGGGATACTTTGAATCATAAGGCATCTGTTTTCACTCCCGAAGGCAGAAAGCACTCACCTGGTAACACTAAGCAGTGGGTTGAAGCTTCTTTTCCAAGCTCAAATGTGCAGCAGGTCACTATGAATAAGCCTTGCCATGAGGTTGAAGAACAGGTGGAAGAAGGCGAGATTGCAGATGGGGTTGCTATAACACCTGCAGGTCATGTAGTGAATGATGTTGCTAAGAATGGATTGGAGAAGCAGTTGGTTGTTGCAAGTACAACTGCAGTACAACTGGATACAAACTCAGTTCATGTAGCTGATAAGGCTGGTGAGAAGCAACTTAATGTTAATGCTAAAGCTTTCACTCCAATAAAGAGCATGAAGCCATCTATGAAAGATAGTCAAGAGGAGAAGCTTGTTACTTTGAACCAAGCTTGCTTAGAAGTTTCTTCAAATGCTACTAATACCGATAGGGACGTGCGTTATGGAGTGAACAAAGAAGAAGATGGAGAGGAAGGAGAAATTTATGGAGTCAAACAAGCCGATGTTACACATTATGCAGACTCCATTACATCTTCTCAAGAGGTTAACAATATGTTTGACAGGGTTCAACATGATGTGGAAGATGGCTTTCGGGAACATAGGCCCTACACAAGCAAAGTTTGTCAAGCTTTTTTCCGGCTTGCATGTTAATGTCGGTTTGTCCGCCGTTTCGGCGCAATGACAACAAAACAAAGTTTGTCAAGTTTCCGAGCTTGCCGTTGCTTGCTGTCACCTCCATCAGATAGCCGAAAACAAAGTTGCTAGAAGTCGGCATCAAGTTGAGGGACATTTGGCTATTACGGATCCATCAATAATAATTGCGGTGTCAAGAGGTGGGCATAAACACACCAAATTAACCGAAACAAGATGATAGTAGGTTAAGTCAAGAAGCAAGCAATCGTAAAGCAAGCAAAGCAGCAGGCGGTAATCTTATGGACACTACACAACAACAACAACAAGGTATGCTTGCAAAGCCTCAAACTAACTTACAAGTAGCAATACCATCTAGTGAAGGTCCTAGGATTGACATGGATGAGGAGTCGATTGCACAAAATTTCCACAATGCTGCAAGGGATGGGGATCTGTCTCCTAGACAGGTGGAAAGTGTAAAAAGACACAAAACTCATGCAAGGAAGGGCAGCTGGGATGGGAAAATGACTGAAGAATTTGTCCCAAGGCAGATACCAATGAGACAAGCAAAGAAGATCAAGGCAGCTCCCGCCACTTCAACAAAATCCACAAGATCCAAAAAAGAAATGATAAAGTTTCAAGATTTTTTGGAAAGGCATGAAGAACAAGACAAGGTGGAAATTTCAATGAATATAGAAGATTTTACAAGTTCAAAGATTAAGGATTATGTCTTTATTCTTGTATTATTTTCTCATTATTTTAGCATTATCATGTGTAATATCATCATAGAGTGTGTTATAAACTCTGTGGTGATCATAGCTTATTTGATCATTTCGAGTTCATTTTTTCTACATTCCTGTTAGTTTAGAGGTTCTTTGCCTCATAGGATTAGTAGGGTAAGGCCTAGTCCCCTTACTTGTACTTTGGGGTATTTTTTGTTTTCTAGAAAATTAATAAAACTAGCCCTAGGCCCAAAAAGCCTAGTGGACTTTAAAAAAAAAAAAAAAAAAAAGCTAAAACCAGTAGGATTCATAGTAAACTGTATTGGCGTCCTAAAAGTGGTAAAAGGGCTTTGTTTCCATAGAAATGAGACCCTCTTGCTTTGATTGATCATTTGACTATTTGATTGTCACTGTTGCACCTTGCTCTTTACTTTTGGGCTTTGCGTAGTAATTGGTTCAGTTCAGAACTCATGTTATGTTCTCTTTTCCTTCATAACTTGTTTGCCCTCATATATGATTTATTTGCAGTTTTGTACGGATACTTTGAAGGCCCAGCTATGGGTGGAAATAGCCAACTGGTAAGCCCACCAGCCTAGACCCTTCTTTACATTCATTTTTTTTTATATACGTGAAAAATTGTATTTGTAAAACACTTGTGAATTATTGGAAACCTTATATGCTAGAACTTAGGAAATAATTAGTAATTTAAAAAGTCGCCAAATCGGTTTTAAAACTCGGCTAATAACCATTTTTAACTTATCACCATTTTTTTAAAAGTGTGAAACTGTTTCAAGGGATCACGATGGAATGTAAGAACGAAAAAATGGGATTTGATTAAGTTAAATGAGTTTAAGTTTAAACAAAACAAAATGTTTCTTTCAGCTTCCAAATAATGGATTTTGGGCCTCAAGCCCATAATTTAAATAAGTAAACTGTTGGGAAATTGAGTTTGCCAAAACAAAAAATGTGATTATGAATTGGGCTCTAAATACTTGTCAATTTCTGTACACATAAAGGGAAAACTCTAGATTTTGAATATTCGAATAAGTTAGGAAGAACTGGGCTGGGACTTAGATAAATTTCTGAGAAAAACAAAGTTGTGTTGGGCTTGGAAGCCCATGACTATTCTGAACTAAAAAGACGCAAAGAAAAAAATCATTTTTTTGGGCCGAGTTTGAGGCATGTGGATCTGGACTTAGAATACTCTTGACCTTGTGGGCTTCAAATGGTAAAATCAGACTTGAAACTAATAACTTGCAATTTTCTTTATATATATATATATATGTATAAAAATCGGAAAATACTCCATATTTTCTATATACATATAATAAAACCTATAAGTACTAAACCCATTCTATTAGGACAAAAATAATAGCGACTCTATTTAGGAGAAATCCCGAGTGTGTCTTAGCCCAAAGAATAGAGTGAGTTGAACACTTATACGGATTTTCGAATCCAAAAACCCTCCTTTGGGGGGGGGGGGGGGAACTTTTTGCCAAAAATTTTATGATTATGCATGACGGTTTAGTAACAAAATAAACACTTTAAGTAAAAATTCACAATTTATTACACATTGTAGCTCGTAGGTCAACCGTATTTTACAGATCTTCAATACTAGGGTGCGTAAAACCTTCCTTAGGGGATCCCCAGAACCCTTACCTCGAACTTTGGTGCTAAAGGATTTCTATCTTGCTTGAAAAATCCTTTTACCGTATTTTCCTAATTTTCCTATAATAAATTAGGTGACGACTCTAAAAATACTAAAATCTAATTTAGAGCACCAACAACCTCTTAGTAGCTTTTATGCGCTCACGTAAAACTGAAACCGTAACAGTCGCCATCTGTTACGGTTCACTTTTACGCAGGTGCATAAAAGCTACTAAGAGGTTGTTGGTGCTCTAATTGCATTTCGTATTTTTAGAGTCGCCACCTAATTTATTTAACGAAAATTAGGAAAATTGGGTTTTAAAAGGGTTTATCAAACAAGAGAAAAATCTGTTTAGACCAGAGTTCGAGGTAAGGGTTCTGGTGATCCCGTAGGGAAGGTTTTAAGCACTCTAGTATTAAGGATTCGTAGAATACGGTTGACCTATGAGCTTCAATGTGTGATTAGTGTAATTATTTTCTTGAGAGTGTTTACTCTATCGCAAAATGTCATTTTTTATCATAAATTCAAAATTTTGGCAAAATGTCCCCTTATAAAAAGGGGTTTTTTGGTTTCAAAATCCTTATAAGAGTTCAACTCACTTTATTGCCGGACCAAGACACACTCGGGATTTCTCCCAAGTAGAGTCACAACTATTTTGGTCCTAATAAAAAGAGTTTAGTTCTTATAGGTTTTAATTATACATATACAAGAAAATATGGAGTATATCTCCCATTTTATAGTATAAGTATACAATAGAAACTGAAAATTTCATAAGTCCATTTTAATCCATTGAAGCTCAATTGGGTCAAGTCATATCCATACCAAAGCCATCTTATTTCCAAATTGGTCCAAGTGTATTTCCTCTTGTATTATACCCTTTAAGTTTGGGCTTTTGGCCCATAAATCTCATTTTTTCTTTGAAAAAATTGTCCAGATTTTAGGCAAACAGTTCAGTTAAATTCTGAAAAGAATCCAAGTCCCCAATGTCAAAATTTGAACCTTGGTTCTGAAAACAGCTTTCCTTCTAACAGTCTGAAATCTGTTTGTGATTCAGTCCGTTCTAAGTCAAAGTTATACAATTCTGTCCCCATTTTTGAAAGAAACCTTTTGTGGGCTTAAGGCCCAAAGCTTACTTCCATTTGCTCTATTTCCCATCCAGATTTATACAAAGGGCGGAAGGCCCAAAAATAAAATTTATTCCAGTTTCAGAAATTATTTAGCCTTAATCGTGTCATTAACCAGTTTAAACTTAAGAGAAAATCCAATTTAATACCGATTTCATGCAAAGAGGGATTAGCCAAGTTTGAAAATCATTTGGACGACTTCCTAATAATATTAAGCGTTTTTTCCTAAGTTCTAACATTCATAAGGGTTTCAATATTACACAAATCTTTACATATTACTTTACACATGAATATAAAGAAAAAGAGAAGAGTTTAGGCTGGTGGGCCTACCTAAGCCCACCAATTGCCTATTTTCACCTATAGGTGCGCCTTCAATATATTAGCTTCCCTTATTCTTCATCAGACTCGATTGAATGAATAAGAACTGGGCCTCAGGCCTAATTGGTTTCGAGCTGAAGGCAGTGGCCCACAAGGTTTCACACGCAACAGGCTAAGAAGGGGAAGAAGAAAGGTGGGTTAGAGAGGCATCTTGAACTTAAATACATGTTTAAACTGAACTTAAATACATGTTTAAACTAAGCTACACATAATTGCAAGCAGATATATATTAATTTGTACCCAATCAATTCAATTTATGCGGCACTGAAGGCCCAATCCAAATTATGAAGGCATAGAAATCCAAATAAGGCCAAGTCTTAAGAGAAAAGTGGTGGCAGGAAGCCCAAGTGCAAATCAGCAACAGCAAAAGAGGGAAGGCCCAACATAAAATGAAACAAAGAGATGAATCAAAATCAAACTTTTCGAACATATGGGCCCAAATCTGATTATGACCAAAGGATATACCATGTATATGCTGGGTATACAAGTTCACACGGGTATACAGAGCTTTTGTATACACTCAATATATCTTGGTATATCTTCGGTATACGCAGCTTATACTTGAGTGAAACAGCTACGTAAATTCACATGAAACCTATTTCTATCCATTTAACATATCATGACAACATTTAGAGAAAATATAGAGGCAATTTGAAAAGAAATAACAAGGCGCAAGTAATATACCCTATATTCAGGGTTTAGACATAAAAAGATGCAAGGGCACATAGATGAAAGCTTATCATGACCGTTTACATGCAGAACTTAAATTATTCTAGTGAAGCAAATACCAAGTTCAGGTTTAAGCAAAGGGTCTATGCATTTCTCAATATATCTTCATGGCATTTTAAAGGGAAAATTACATGTAGTAGTGAGGAACAAGTTTAGATCTCAACAGAATGTAACATGGGAGTGTGCAACTAAACATTGTTAACACTTAGACAGTCAGCAAAACCTTAAAACTTCACACAAGTTCAGATAGGTTCCCCCTTAACTCTTATCTAAATGATAATTTCTCATAGTAAATATTCAGAGATTCAGGCTGAATACATGGTGGACATATGCAGAGATTCAAAATAGTCATGTTATGGACTCAGATTTAAAGACTTTGTATGGGTTTCATGGTAGTCAAATTAACAAACTTAAAAGCTCTGACTGACTCATATTAAGACAACAAGTGAAAGCCAGTAATAACCCCATGTGACATGCTTAGGAAGCACGTAACCAAGTTATTAAAATATTAGAATCAACTTGACTCACAGGTTTACACAAAGTAGTACTTATTCAATAAGAACATTCATATTTAGCAACTAGACACACTTAAGCTCAGAGATGGGATAACATATTTCAAATATAGGGGATTGGCTTATTATATCACATTTTTTGCATAGTCCATATACACACAATAGATCTTCAAGTCAACAAGTTCCCTATCTGAGCTTGTCATAGTCTCATCATACTAACCAGACCTAAACAGTTCTATCCAAACACTTAAAAAGACAACTAACCAGATATTAGACCCAGTTTAGATGGTTCAGATCTTCATTTTTAAACCAATATTTTAAGCATACAGGGTCACATACAACTTAACCTACCATATACTATTACCAGTTAACAAAACTCATGCTTAAACTCAAATTTAGACATAAAACATAGCATATCTAAGCAAATCAACACAACTCATTAGCAACACAGACCCTAGACTAGTCACAAGATGGCTCAGAATCCTTTTAACTACCATTAAACCAACCTACATGAGCTATCAGTAGATGAATACACTAGTATTGATCATAGGCATGCAACACAGTTTGTATTAATACATTTAATAGCATAGAGAGAGTTTAGTAGGAAAGATACTATCTAAGCATTGTCTAAGAGCTACTGGCACCACATTCTTAACATGATAGGGGTTGATCCATTAAGCAAATAGTAGAGAGATGCTAAACAGGACCTAAACTAATCAATGCACAGAACCAGAGCTAAAACAAGCATGATGCTGATTAAACTAGTCACTTAACATGCTGAATCTTTGACTAAGGAAAGCTTAAGCTAACAAATAACATATAAACAGAGACTAAATGCTTTTAAACATGATTAAACTTAGCAAATATGATCAACAGGATCCATGCTTAACACATATCTGCTTAATCTAAACCTACAACACCATAACTATGCTAACAGCTTAAACTAAAATAGGATGACAAAGTAATAAACTAACTACAGGATTATAACCACATAATCACTTAAACTAAACACATAATTAACACTTAAACAACATTAAAATGCTAAAAGACAGGGTTACCTTTTGTGAGTGCAGCCGATATTCGAGAATTGGACTTGGAAGAAACCTTTGCTTCCTTAACCTCCAATGCTCAAAATTTCAAACACAACAAAGAAACAAAAAAAAAAACTTTTAAAATTTGGACTAACTTGAAAAATTAAAGGTCTCAAGCAAAAATTGCTAAAACCCTAGGTATTTCAAGTTTTGTGTGAATATGTAGTATATTCGATCTTGTGTAAACTATGAATTGGGGTTCTTTGTATAGAACCCCCAAAATCCCCAAAACCTAGGGTTTCCCGATGTGGGAGTCTTGTAATTCTTAGAATTACATCTCTCCAAAACCACGTCTACGGTAGGGAATCAAGCAAACAAACAAATCTATGGCCAGATTTGGCCAAAAATGGGTTGATCCGTTCGGTCTTCCCTGAACCAAGAAGAATCGAGAATTCAAAATCACAACAATCAAAAACCATTAAGAAAATTCAGTCAATGACTGTTTGATTTGCAGCAAAAGTGAAGAGAGAGGCGAATTATACCGTGTTTGGAGTGGTCTTCGGGTGGTAATAGGTGAGAAATGGCAGAGCAATTAATTCTCTTGCCATTTTCATCCACACCGAGTCCATAGGATGCCTTGAGGGCCCACAAACCGTTGCTATTTCCGGCAAACGATGTAAGAGAGAGAAAAACGCAATGAGCCGGCTAGGGTTTTTCTCCATGGTGAGGGAGAGAAACGCGTAAGGGGGTGTTTGGTATTGAAATGAGGAAAGGAGAGGCTATACCCCTTCTTTACTTGCCGATGTGGGCCGAGTCTGCCCTTGTTGGACCTGGCCCGACTAATTTAAAAGAAAAGAAGCGGCTGCTATGTATACACCCATATATACATGATATACATGTATACACATGTATATCTGTGTATATACGTATATATATGTGCAAGGACTTGACACTAGTTAAATAAATGGCCACAATTTAAGCAATTCAATCAATTTAAATCCCCCTAATTATGGTCAAACATGATTAATTAACCAATTAAACAAACTAACAAACATAGTTAATTATGCAAATCGTCTCCCATTGCAAACATAGCCTCAATTGAGCTTAACCCATGGAATAGGTCATTTCAATTATGGCCACATTTGGCCTAATTAACCAATTAGAAGCTAATTTTGCAATATCTACCTCAATTGACTTAAGACATGGAAATTGACTATTTCAATTCAGGCCGGAATTGCAATAATGACCTCAATTGACCTGAACATAGAAATTGGTTATCTCAACTAAAGCCAGAATTAAACTAATTAACAATTAAAGGCTAAGTTTGTAACAATGACCTCCATTGATTTAAACCAAGGAAATTGGCTATTTCAATTAGAGTCAGAATTAAACTAACAATTGATTATTTCAATTGTAGCCACTATTAGCCACATAATGAACAATTTATGGAATTAACCACAACTAAACACTTAATTGATTATGATTAATTCTAATAAACTATACAAATGCACCTTGAACATGCAAAATTAAGAATTGAGGGGTAAAATTAATTAATTTATACCATTAATTAGATTTCTTGAATTAAACAGAGTAAAATGCCCAATAATAGATTTCCCAGTAATTTTAACAATTAAATAAATAATTATTTCAAATTATCCTCTTGGTTGAATTTAGCAAATGTTCCATATTAATTATAAAAATGTGTAAATTAATTTCTAAATAAGTTATAATATTATAGCAGTTATTTTGCCAAATGAAATGGCAAAATATTATCTAAATAATTTTATAAAATCATTTTGACTTGTATAAAATACACATTTCACTCCGTTTGATATCCAAGGACTTTGGGTAATTAAAATAAATTTTGGGAGGTCAAAAATTAGGTGTCAACAATAACTACACAATTTCTATATACCCATCTAGCTATCACTAGATCACCAATGAATGTAGACACCTCAAAATATTTAATCGACTCGGGTTTCACCCCAAACTGACTAGCAATAAAAGGAGTAAAATACGAAAATGTCGAAGCTGGATCTATCAACGCATATAAATCATGGGAAGATACTGATAATATACATGTAACAACATCAGGCAAAAACTCGAGATCCTGTCGACCAGCCAATGCATAAATGTGGTTCTGAGGACCGCTTGAACTAGATGCTCCCCCTTTGCCTCTACCGCAGCTTGTTGATGTCTAAGAGCCTTATCCCGGAGAGCGTACAAATGATGAAGAACTAGCAGCTGATCCGGTGAGCTGAACTATGCCTCTACCACCTCTCGATATACACTCACGCATAATATAGCCTGGCTGACCACAAGCATAACAAACATCTAACCCCAAGCGACACTATCCAGTATCGTGGTAAAGGTGGCCTCATCTGGCCTGACTCATCTCTATACCGAGAACTTGAGGCTCTGGAATGCTGACCTGGTCCTGAATAAGTAGATCTATCAAGCCTCTGACCTCTGAACTGCGGAGGCGCACTAGCCGCTGAATGGGCTGAATGCCTCGGATACTGCTGGCTCTGATCACCTCTGAACTCACTGACAGTACCTGAAGATCTGGCTCTCTTACTCAAACCCATATTATGCTCACGCTCGACCCTCTGCTACTGTTTACGCTCCTTTAGGTTCTGAGCGTTTCCCTGAATGTGAGAAATATCCATACTTGTCTAAAGAGAGGCCGTCATACAGTTATCAATCAAGTGTGGCCCTAATTCACTCACAAACCGGTAGACATGATCTTCTATCTCAGCTACAACAGCTGAAGCATACCTAGCCAATGCGTTAAAATAAAGATTGTACTCCCGAACACTCATGTTCTCTATCTAAGGTTCAGGAGCCTATCAGTTCAGGCCCGTCAAATCTCTTGTCACGATCCAAGCTAGAGGGCACCTTACCATACTAGTCAAGCACCATCTGACATACATCTGTGACATCAACATGAACATATGTGGGCCAATAGAGCCATCATATGATTCTCGATAAACTCATGAGGAAACATGCATGTATCAATTAATCTGAAAGACTCATCTATATGAATATGCTGGACATACTGCATGAGCCGATAAGGCTATCATAATCATTGGTGTGACAACATATGAAACCTCAAGTCTGGACATCGTCTGACTGTATATAACTGTCTACAAGCCTCTACTGAAAAACATAACATAACGTGGCCGGGACAAGGGCCCGCCATACCCATACATTTGTATATACATAAGACCATGCTGACTTATGGTATCTCCGGAGCAAATGGAGTGCATCAACCTCATCCGCTGAGCTGACATACTAATAAATGGATCACCAACCTGTATCACGGGACCTGCGGGCATGAAACGCAGCCCCCTCAGGCAATAGAGGAGTCAGTACGAATAATATACCGAGTATGTAAGGCATGAAAACAGCATATACATAAGAATCATGAAAGGAATCTGAGACATAAGTGTTTATCTATATATACCTGAATGTATCTGTGTGACTATATATCTGAAAGTGTCTGTATAACTGAAAGTGCCTCTGAGGGCGTATGATATGCATGCTTTCTTTCAAAAATCATATACATATATCATAGTATAACTGTTAGTGTTGTGGAACGTACAGCCCGATCCATAGATATTAGTGCTGCGGAACGTGCAGTCCGATCCATATATCATATCATGCCAGCCCCTCTGTAGGCATCATCATTATCATCATCGTATACCAGCTGATCAGGTGGTGATGCGTATATAACGCCTATCCCTTTACTCATACCCCATATACATATAATATATACGTATATAACGCCTTCTGTTCATGGGTCAATGTGCATATATATAAATGAATGAGGTGCATGAGTAAGATGAATAAATAGAACTCTCGGAGTGATATAAATTCGTGCTATCTCCGATAAACATCTTTGAGCTAATATCATCAATATACGTAATCTGAAGACCCATGAACAGAAGGAATAATCATAAAAGGGGTACAGGAACATCAAAGATTAGAGTACTCCTAATGCTTCTAAGAGTAGAGTGATATGGGAGTTCGTTCATTCGCTCGTTCATTCATATCATAAGGATCATGCCAAAATGAAAGAAAGGGATAGTCTTAACATACCTGAATCTCCTCGTCTCCCCAATGCTTTCAAAAGCAATCCACAATACAATTCAATATACATTAATATAATAAGGTTCATGATTAACACCATAATTAGTAACTTGTCTATATAAATTTGGGCAGCATCTCCCCTATAACATTGATTTCCTCCAAATCCACATATCAACAACAACAACAACAATACAACAACAACAACAACAACAACAACAACAACAACAACAACCGGAGCAACACAACAAGTACAACATCAACAACAAGGCACAATATATCAACAACAAGTCATCAATATGTCATGGCGAGCGGCAAGCTCGGATTAGAACCCCTTTAGCACCCTTCAACCCAATTATCATTCATTCTTGAACTTAATAATATTTCCAGTATACTAACAATACTTTTTAAAGGATTCCCAACCTTCTACTCAATTTCAAAGTTACCCAAAACAGCCCAACACAAGATAATATCATTATGGACAAGTTCCAACTGCTTTATAGGCATTATCTTTTCTGGTTAGCAATTTCTTCAAGAAGCTTGGCATGTAAACCAACATAATCATACTAAAAATACCATAGACAATTTATCTCCCATAATTTCCAGCCACTTAAAGTTCATAAGAGCAACTTTCAAAACAATCCATCAAGAATAACAACATCTCAAGCTAACCCAAGTATTATCTTGTAATTTATCATCCTAACAACTTAACCAACATTAAGTTAATCATAAGCACAAGAAAGATGATGATTTACTTACCTCATGTAGCAGCCTTAACTCGAATTCAAAGCTTTATTTAGCTCACAACAACCCTCAACTTCAATATAACACTAAACAATGGCTAATCTCCAAGATTAATCTTGCATCAAATCATCAAGTTTCACTCTTAAACTCTTATGAACGGAAAGGGAGGATTTTGGTGAGTATATAGATGAAGTTGCATCTGGAAATAATGAAAAATGAGCCCTGGAACTAGTTTTAAACATCAAAAGTTCGGCCACTGCCTCAATGGGTCCCAGGGAGGCTGACCATGCAGTCTCACGAAAACGCGAATATCTCTCTACTCCGACGTCGTATTGACAAACGGTTTAATGCGTTAGAAACTAGACCCATATAAATTTAGGTTGAAAGGTGGATCGCCCTTAACTCCAAGTAGATTGGGAGAAAATCTCAGGGACATTTGACCGAAATTTAAGTAAACTTATAAACGTAACTTGTGACGACTTTTGTCGACTTTTATTTTACAACTTACTTGACTTCAAAAATTAACACATGACTATCATACGACTAAAATACCTCATGAAATGACCTTATTATCATGTTAAGCACCCCTAATCTTACCCCAAAAGTATGGGTATATCATTCTCAAACTTGTCGACTTTCGATAAAACTTATTCTTTCCGATTCATTTGACGTCCAACCTTCCCAACACTTTTCAAACATGATTATAAACTCTCATATACATAGGATGATCATGTATAATCTCTTATGACCTCGACGAGAATTTCGCTTTCTCAATCTACGTCGATTAACTCAAGACGAAACTCAACGCATAAAAGTACGGGGGGTAACAGCTCTGGCCGCAAATAATGCCGAAGGAAAGCATCTATGAACTTTTTCCACACAGGTGGGGGTGCATTAATCCCTCTAGAAGAAGCCAATTCTACTAACTCAATGTCTAAAGGATGCATCACCCGCAACGTCCTCAACATCCCATCTATAAAATTCTACGGATCCTCGTCTGGTTTCGATCCAAAGAATTTTGGAGGGTCTAAATTAATAAAATCTCAAACCCTGGCACTAACAGCCTTGTCACCATAGCCAGTACCCGTACCCTGACGCTGGGCCTGAACGACTACTAACTGAGTCAATAACCGAATAGCCTCCAGCATTTCCTGGCCTGAGGCATCAGGTGGAGTAACTGGGGTGCTGGAGCTCCTTTATGCTCATCTGGAGGGGGCAGAGTATGAGACGTCTGAGATGGACCCTCATTCTGGGACTCGGCCTCCTCAACATCTACAGATGGTACCCGACCAGTTCTCCTACCGGCCACTGACTTGCCCTTTTGGGCCGCTGAAGAGCTCCTCGTCACTAGCATTACTGAAATCACAACTCATGGTCAGAAGAAGGAAATCCTCATAACATAGCTCTATCGTACGATCTAAGATGAGAAAGAAAGACAACCTTCCTAAATGTCTTACAGCCTCCTGTTATAAGTGTGGTGCACTACACACCCATAAACAAGACTCTACTAGACACGACTCGTAGACAGCTCTAAGATGAACTGCTTTGATACCACTTTTGTCACGACCCAACAAGAGGGTTATGACAGGTACCCGGATCTAACTTATCGAGCACCATAAGACATACATGCATTGCATAATCATACCTGAGTGTGGGCCATGATATTAGCTAATGGATATCATAAACTGAGAGGGACACAAGCCCAAAATATATATATACATATGTAATCAAGCTAAAACCAAGTATACAAGCCGACAAGGCTATCAAAATGATGATGCAACAAGATATAGACCGAGAAGGCCGTAAGATATCTAACTGTGAATATCTATCTACGAGCTTCTACTAGAGTGCATAACATAATAAGGACATGATAGGACCTTTCCATACCC
Source organism: Lycium ferocissimum (assembly GCF_029784015.1). Classification (NCBI taxonomy): domain Eukaryota; kingdom Viridiplantae; phylum Streptophyta; class Magnoliopsida; order Solanales; family Solanaceae; genus Lycium; species Lycium ferocissimum. Next base: position 9,628,311 of record NC_081349.1, on the reverse strand, counting down.
AAAATGTACACAAAAGAATCATACCAAGCTAGACTGCAACTCCGGAACAAGTGGAGTGCTCCTGTACAAGCGTTGAGAAGGCAGCCTAAGGGTCTGAACCGTCTCCCTGTCTACCTGTGGGCATGAACGCAGCATCCACAACAAAAAGTATGAATAATGTACCGAGTATTTAACGCATGAAGAACAACATAATAAAGACATGAAGATAACATCAGATAAAAGAGAAACAACCTGTACATCTGAGTGCCTGCAAGGCGGATGACATACATGCTTTTCTTTTTTTAAAAAAAAATTCCCTACATATATATAGGTCATACCATCATAATACCGTGCCCGGCCATAATAAGGCTCCGTGTTATCATACCGGGCCATAATAGGCTCGGTGTTACCGTATCCAACTACAGTGGTGTCCACAATAGGTGCCGTACCCGGTCGACTATAGTGCAGCTCGATGTCATAAACTCGATGTCATAAAATAGATGTGTATATATATATATATAAAGCATGCATGAGAGAACAAAGAAGTGTTACGAATCTATCCGAGTGACGTAGGTGGGTATACATCCTATTACCATTATAAAACTATCATCGTCGACATCTCACCTTGAAGGATCAATGACCATAAGATGACATCAATGACCAAGATCAATAATCATGAGACAAGATCAATAACATCATAGGAAGATCAAGAACATAAACTTCTAATATTTCTAAGAGTGGAGTCATTATGGATATCATTCGTATATGTTCGTATTGATATGATCATGCCGAAAGAAAGAAAGGGACAACCTTGACATACCTCATCGTCTACTTAACCACTCAACGTCTATCTTCTCGAGCTTGAAAATCTACATTCAAAATGATTCACATAAAGGTTAAGTCGATGAAACACTCATAAGATCAAGCCAACCTAATAGGTGAGCTAACGAAAATTGGACATCATCTCCCCAATATCATATACTTCCTCCCAACTCCAAAACATCAATAACAACATCAAAAATACCATAGCCAAGAGATTATATGCAAACTAAGCTCAAATTAATCCCAAAACTTCCTTTCAAAATCAGCCCATAACAACAACTTCAACACAACACCTTATGACCTTTTCTCTATAACTATTTTCACTTTTAAGACTTGATAAACCTTCAAATCATCTAAACATAAGAAATATAATGAAGAACATACCTTATAGATTGAAGAAATTCAACCCACACCACTTACTCCAAGACTGAGTCACCACAACTTCAACTAGAAGCAAGAACACATACCTTCTATGAACAAGTTAAGGTTTTAGAGCTTGATCTTCTCTTAATATGATTTGGGATTATTAGGGATGATTGAGAGAGCTAAAAGGGTCACTAGGGATTTGTTTTAGTGAAACAAATGAACCCCAAGGCATGCCAATTAATTTATAACAAAAGGAAAAATCTCTACTGCCTCAATTTCACGGTCCGGGGAAGTGACCTTGAAACACTTCCAATGAGAAATCCCAACTCCACCCATTCCACGGTGTCCCAACACTATATTCACGGTCTGTTGAAGTGGCCATAAAACTGCCTTGGTCCAATTTTCCGGCGAAACGTATTCTTTCCGATTCGCTTGACGTCTAACCTTCCTACTCTTTTTCAAACATGTTTAAGAACTTATACATCTCCGAGATACACCCATAGGCCTCATACACAACTTCCCAAATGGTTCCCAATACGAGCCTATGACAACCGACTTAAAATGAAACTTTAACGTTAGCGAATGACAAGATGTAACACCCGAACTTTAAGGCAATAAAACAAGAGGAGATATATTTGGATCTTGGTTCAAAGTAAGATGGCTTTGGAAGATTATTGACCTTAATATGGGCTAAATTAAAACAAGTAAAACCTTTTTTCACTTACTTACATGAAACCTCTTCTATTTTTGCAAAGGGAGATATAATCCATTTATTTTCACTATATATGTATACAAACTTATAAGGGTCAAATCATGATATTAGGACCAAGTTAGTAGGAATTCTACTTAAGAGAAAATCTTAAGTGTGCTTTGGTCCGGAAATGAAGTGATATTAACCCTTTGTAACATTTTTTCAAAAAAAAAAAAAAACAAACAAACTCTTTTTCCTTAAAGAAATGTTTTGCCAAAAAGATGGAGCTATGATATTGATATGACAAATTTTGCAAGAAAGAAACATTTTAGCAATTAATCACACATTGAAGCTCAAATGTCAACCTTATTCTACGGATAATTACTACTAGGGTGCTTAAAACCTTTCCTAGATGATCACCAGAACCCTTATCTCGAACTCTGGTTCTAAAAGGATTTTTCTCTTGTTTGATAAACCCTTTTAAACTTGATTTTCCTAATTTCCTTTATAAAATTCGGTGACGACTCTAAAAATATAAAATCTGAACAGAGTCCACAACCTTTTAATAGCTTTTATGCACCCGCGCAAAAGTGAACCGTAACACAGTTTCTTCCTCACTTCCGGCGGCAACTTCGGCTGTCTGCTCCTCACTTCCGGCGTTTCTTCTTCAGCTTGGAAGGATCTTTATATAATTAACCTTTTTTATCTGAAGGTCGAGAACTTCATGGTGGTGATTAGAGTTAAACTTTTGATATGAATTCCATGCGGATCATTTGACCAACTATCTTCTACTAGTTACTACTCCCTAATGTTCCTAATTTTTTTATTTTATAAGCTCCTGAACTGACATTAGTGACTTGACAAGGTGATAGCGAGTGAGGGAAATGTTGATCTATCAGCTTTACAATTTCAATTGACTCAAACAGACGTTACTTGGAAGCTAGAGATGGAGAAAAGCTAGTCCCAATGAATTGAAATAGCCTGTTTTGAATTTAAAAAAATAAAGTAGCTCATTTCTATTAAAAATGAAGTCTATTCTACAAGCAGAAAAATAGCCCATACCGGAAAAATCAAATTAAAAAATTGAAATCCAACCGAACTTAAAAAAACCAAACCGAACCGAACTAATTCAGTTCGATTTTCGGTATCCACTTTAAAAAAATCGAAACTAAACTGATGTTTGAAAAATCCGAACTGAAGAACCGAACGCCCACCCCTAACAGAAATATGTTGAGAAATATCCTTCTTGTCCACGATATTCTCTCAATAAATTGTCGTCAACAAAGAGAGAGAAAAACAAAGAGAGACCCAGCAAAGTGATGAAACAGTAAGTGTTATCAACAAAATAACACAAGAAAAAAAAAAGAGTGAATATGGATTCAAACAATTCGACGAGGCTCAGATACCATGTGAGAAGCAGAGAAAGATAAACAAGAGTGCGCCTGGAGAGAATGAATGTTTCTTTTCATCATGTAAATACAAGAAACTGCATTTCTATTATACACAAGAAAGCAAGAAGCAAACGGAAATAAAATACCCACAATTAATGTAGATTTCCTACAGTATTCTACAAGTAAGGTTTAGATATATTCTGCCATATTTGGAATGTCTCTACAATATTTTGCCATATTTTAATAATATAGGTTTGGTTATATATAGGGCAGTAGTGAGTAGTGGCACGTTAGTGGGACGGGGCTGGGAAACATTTAAACTTGGCGAAGCAAGGCACAGCGAGGTAAAACTTTCTTTTTGAAAAATTTAAATGAGGCAGGATACGTGGCGAGTCAGCACTATACAACAACAATAAACAAAAAAAAAATTGTTTAACTGAAACTTTTATTACCAAAGTGATCATTACAAGTTCAAAGGAAAACCTGAGACCATGGCTATATCTCAGTTAACTACTGTCTACTTTACTACTCTGCCTCATCTACCACATTGCCTATACAATTTGCTAAAAAATAAAAATTTAACAAACTAAGCTGTTATACAATTGTATGTTCCTATTTCCCCTATGATGAATCTCTTGAATGACGAATCCACATCTTGCATACTTGATCAGATCTTCTTGACTTCTTCTAAAACACACATAATTTTCTTTTTTTGCATATATTTTTAAAATGTCAAAAACGATCTTTGGTTAATATGAATTATAACATGTACTCTTTCTTCTAAATAATTAAAAATTTAAGCAATAGCATTATATTTAAAATTCAAATTCCATATCCGTTCTTTTCTTATAATCTTTTTCTTTTTATATTTTAAGTCTCATTTTCTGTAGAGCTACAAATTATCTTGATCCATTTTATTTAGTATTACTAGTATTGGAAATTACTCATCGAACCAAAAAGAAGAATTTTTTTATTTCATCTATTCAATTTTTTGTAAAAAGATATTCTATTTTGATACCATTTTTAAATATCATAAGCCCAATAGTTTCCAAAAAGATTACAATATTAAAAATAACTCTTAATTTATGATAGTCGTTTATACTCTTTCCAGATCAAGAATGAAAAATTACCAAAAGAATATCCTACCATATTGTATAAAAGTGAATAGTTTTATTTAACAATCTTAAAATTTTGAGATTAAAAAATAATTTCTCATTCTTCTCTTGTATTATTTAATCTGAGAATCGTTTTGACATTTAAAAAGTATACGTAATAATTCGACTCATGTAAATTAAAAAATAAGCTAAATAATTTTTTTATTAAAAATTCTATCAGCGAACAAGGTATATTTACATTATTTGTGTAACAGTAAGGGTATATATGTACCACTTTTTTAACGAGGGGCATATCTATTTTAAATGTTGAAGTTGAAGCGTACCTAAATTCTAACATGTGGTAAAAACTAACGATTAACCAAATTTCTTATCTTAAAGTAAATTCATGGCTATAGTATTTATTATTAAGTTACGAGTACGACTAAAAATGAGAAAATACATGAAGTCCCCTCAAACTAGTTCTACATTTTCAAAGAGACGCCCAAATTTTGGGGCTCAAGACTTTTGTAACCCAAAAATAAATTTTTGAAACCAAAATAACTCATTAAAGAAAAAAAAGAACCTAAATAGGCTTTACGCATAGATTATGTGCGTAAAAGGACCAAAGTGTAGTTTTACACTTAAGTCCTTTTACGCACAGAATCTGTGCGTAAAAGAGGTCGAATATATCGGCCCCTTCTTCTTCCTCACTGGTCCCCCTCTAATTCAAAAAAAAAATGAAAATCAGCCATTAAAGGTCCCTTTCCAAGGTCCCACGCAATCAAAAACATCGTTTTCTTATTGATTTCCAACCCAAAAGTGGTATATTGTTCAGGAATAAGTTTCTTTCGCAATAAGCGGATATAATTCAATTCAAAAACTCAAAATCAAAGCTTCAATCTATGTATTTCACTACGATTTTTCTATTACATTATTAACCTAAGCATTATTATTGTGTGAATATGGACAAAAAAAAACTTTTACGCACTTTTTTTGGGTGCAAAAGAGTCGAAAATGTTTTTTTTTCATTTTTTTTTAATTTTTTTTTTTGTTCATTTGTTGTTAATTGTTTATTTATTAACCTAAGCATTACTATTGTGTCAATATGGACAAAAAAAAAAAACTTTTACGCACTTTTTTTGTGCGCAAAAGGGTCAAGCGTTTTCAGCCCGTTTTTTTTTATTTTTTTTTATTTTTGGTTTAGTTGTTGTTAATTTGTTAATTGTTTATTAATTGTTTATTTAGTATTTGGTAATTGTTAGATTAGTTATTTCAATTGTTAGACTAGCTAATTATTTATTTAGTTTTTGTTAAGCCAATTGTTTATTTAGTAATTTACTAGTTTCTCGCTTTATTTAATAATTATATGCTAATTAATTTTTATTATTTGATTAGTTAGTTAATTGTTTATTTATTAATTATATGCTAATTGTTTTCTAGCTAATTGTTAATTTTTTTGATTTGTTAATTATTAATCTTTATTTAGTAATTTACTAGTTTTTCGCTTTATTTAATAATTATATGCTAATTAATTTTTTATTATTTGATTAGTTAGTTAATTGTTTATTTATTAATTATATGCTAATTTTTTGCTAGCTAATTGTTAATTTTTTGATTTGTCAATTATTAATCTTTATATCTTTAATTGTTAATTTATTTATTTGCTAATTAGAAATTGAAAATCCTTAGTTTAGGATTCAATCCTTTGTATAATTTCTCGGTAAAAGATTACATAACTAATACTACGTATTAGAGATTAATTAAAAAAATAATGATCAATTTAAAATGCGTAAAAAATATACCACTTTAATCTTTACTTCATGTATTAATGATTAATTTAAAATGCCTAAAATAGTTAGGACACCACTATGGAGCCGGGACCCTTCGACAACGAGGTACTTTATCTACGTGAGCATAGTCCCGGATGTATGGGATGCACCAAAGATCCTCCTCAGTAGAGTGGTTTGTACCCGTTCGGGGGAGTCAGCATAGGATATTCTAGAGGCTATTCCCCCACATCCCTGTGTCATAGATATACTACATCGGGGCGGTACCTACCGATGCATCGAGGTTGGTCGGCTTATGCACGATAGGGCTCTAGTGACGGCCATGATTGAGCGCTGGCGACCGGAGACCCATACATTTCATCTCTGCACTGGCGAGGCTACCATCACCCTACAGGATGTCGAGGTGATTTATGGTCTAGAGATTGATGGACAGGCATTGTATAGAGTGGAGCCTCCGGAGATGCTGCCGTATCGCCAAGAGTTGGCTAGGCTCACTGGTTTAGAGCCTCTGCAGAGGGATATGCGTGGACGGTGTCGGTTGTTGCGGTCCTCCCTCCATGCTCACTTGCGCCTCGTAGATCTGCAGGGTCCAATTGACGAGGCGACGCCTCAGGCTGATGTTGATCGACGTGCTCGTTTATATCTTCTCATCATATTCGAGGGCATCATGTTCCCGAACACGTCGGGTGCGGATATGTGCATTAGGTATCTGCTCTTTATTGAGGACCTATACCAGCTGGGATGTTATAGTTGGGGCGCCGCTGTCCTGGCTTACATGTACAGAGGATTTGATCGAGCCTCTATGGGAGAGAGGCTTGAGGTCGCTGCATTTAGCCCTCTTCTTCAAGTAATATATTTAAGTGTGTGTAGATAAAACACTAAATATATTTTTTCGAAATGACGACTGATAAATAATTTTTTTGATGATTATGACGGATATGGGTGTGGACTAGGTCGAGACCTTTTCGGCCCCATAGCGGCTCACCCTCCCGATGACTATGTCGCTGAGGATATGCCATACGCGCGGAGATAGTCGCGAGGCCGTACCAGAGGTGTGGAGACGCACCATGTCATTCTCCTATTTAGGGATCAGTTAGACCGCATGACAGCGCCCGAGGCAAGTTTTTTTTATTTAACATTAGTTTGTTATTTTTGTTAGTCTTTTATTGTTAACTAGTTGAATTCCTTTTATAGGATTTCATATGGACGTCGTATGATCAGATTTTGGGTCAGCTGCCGGCATTTTGTAGGGCTGGTGAGCACATGTGGACTGCACGGTGTCCATTGATCCATATGGACATCGTTGAGCATCACGCACCCGATTGCGTATTACGGCAGTTTGGGCATATGCAAAACATACCCGAGGCTACACGTTGGGAGCACACCCACTACACCAGGGACGAGCGTTCGATCGACAGTGCGGCATGGCGGGCGCGTATGCACCAGGAAGTCGATACATGGAACGCGAGGATGACGACTCTAGCGGCGGTCGGACATGACACTCCGGTCCGGCGAGTACATGACGTGGTACATGCATATCACTCGCTCCTTGATTGCCAACCCCTCGACGCCGCGTCCTGATGGCCGAGGATTTACATCACTCTCAGGAGCGTATGAGGCACTGTAAAGTTTCTTCAATCGTCGTTTTATTATGTATTACTTTACGAATTTATTCAATTCTTAAAATTTGCAAACGTACGCAACATCACGACTCGATGATACGCCATGAGAGCATTCCCTTACGAGTCCACCGACCCGGATAGCGATATATGCAAAGACGGATAGTTCATCTTACCGACACCGGTAATGACACGCATGAGTGAGTGGAATCGTGTAGATGAGATATACCAGAGGTGTTCCTTGTGTGGTGGGGGTGATGGCGTGGCCGGCCGATGAGGTGGTCGGGCCGGCGCAGGTGATCCGGGCGGCAAAGCGTGGTCGGGCCGCGCAGGTCTAGTAGATGAGCCCGACGATATAGCCCGTCGAGTTCCGTCGACTACGGATATCCCGTCGACTTCTTCTTCCGTGCCGTCGACTTCACGAGACTGGATATACGCCGAGATGGTCCCACATTATGATCCTTGGTCATCATTTCCACAAAAAAGCCGATTGGTGATCTACATATGGGAGGCGGAAATGAGGACATAGACATGAATATTATTTTCGATGACTACTTTCTTCGTCCTACAGCCAGGCCTACGGCACCATGTGCATCTCCGACTCCGCGGGCTGCTCAGGAGCTCTCTCACATGCCATCTCAGGAGCCTGTCGACACGCAACTTTATTTTTTACAATAAAATAATGTATTAATTAATTATTTTATTAATCTAAACTAAATTATTTACATGTATTATAGGCTCATTCTTCTGCGCCTGTGGACCCGTCTCACTTTGTTCGATTGACCCGTCTCTACCTCCCGCCCACAGCCCGGTAGCGCTCGTGAGACCGTTGAGGAGCCAGGCTAAGGAGTCCTCGACCCGAATGCCATCTCGAGGCCGTCGACACACGAGTTTATTTTTTTACAAAGAAATAATTTATTAAATAATTGTTTATATGTTATTTCATGTTTAGTTTATGATAAATCTAAATTAAATTATTTATATGTTATTTCAGGTTCATTCTTCTGCTCCTGTGGTCCAGTCTCCTCCGATTGAGTCATCTCCTGAGGCAACTCAGGTGGAGACCGCCGCCGTCTCCCAGGGGAAGCATATTTTCACCCAGGGCCTGAAGAAGGGAAGAAAGGATGATCATGCCATAAATCATCATGTCATTAAGAGGAGGAGAGAGGATCCTGATGATAGTGAGGGTGGTGGGGTTAGGAGGATTCTTAGGCCTTAGGAGATTGTATTTTTGTAAATAAAATGTACATTTTATTTTAATATTATATATATTTTTAGGTATTATTTTTTTAATGATAATTAGTTATTTTAGTATTTATTGTTGATTAATAATAACTCGTGCGACGTCCTACATTAATTAGAACCCTATATGTATATGTATAAAAAAAATTCAAACTTACTTCGGAGCACTTTACAACCTCTAAAACGACGATCTAAATGTATATGTATACTTGATGTAATGAGTCGATATTATTGTACTAAAAAAAAAATATTAAGTTCTATATAAAATATTTATATTCCGGTATTTTGAAACGTCACTAATTTTCGGTCAAAGTATGAAAAAAAAAATTTAATTTTGAGTTTGGTTTCCAAAGAATGAATATTGGGGTTGGGGGGAAAGGCACTTCACGCACAGAATACGCGTGAAAGGACTAAAGTGTAAATATACACTTTGGTCCTTTTACACACATAATCTGTGCTTAAAGTCTATTTAGATTTTTTTTTTTTTTAATGGATTAGTTTGGTTCCAAAAAATTATTTTTGGGTTAGAAAAGTCTTGGGTTCCCAAATTTTGCAAGAGTCCTGTGTCCCCTTCATTTTTGTTCAGAATGGACGAATTACCCCCCTTATGGGCCACGCGGCATGGAGAGTGTAGTGTATTGACCAAAAGAGCGTGAGACGAGCAAAAGTAATTTATTTATTTTTTGTTTTGTTTCAAAGGAGTACTACATTTTCTTCCACTTTATATGTTTTTACATTTACGTCTTTTTCCCCATTACCATTTCTATTTCTTCCTCTGTAACTCAAGATCTCTTCTGCATCCATCAATGTTCTTCTTCATTTTGTTTTCTGTTTTCTCTTTCTTTCTGATTATTTTAGTGGAGTTCAATAGTAGTGAGGAAGAAATATTTTTAAATCATGATTTTTATGTTTTACCGTTTGGCTCTGTTGAATTAATTGCTCGATTTGTTTGAAAAAAGCAATGTTATTGTTTTCTTTCTATTTTTTTTTTTTTAAGTTTGATTCAATGTTGAGGTGAAGAAGAAAGGGAGAAACGAAAAGGAAAAGAAAAGAAAAAGGAAGAAAAGGAATCAAACGGGAGAAATAACAAATTAAAAAGATTTATAAATTAACTTGAAATGTGTCAAGTAACGATTGATCCCTGCACATATTTCCTTATAACTACTGGGATTGGCCGAAAAAGGGGTTTGTATTACTTTACTTTGCCATTATATATAAGTAACAGCAACAACAATATACCCAGTATATTCTCACATGGTGAGATCTGGGGAAGGTAGAGTGTACGCAGACCTTACCCTTACCCTGGGAGGTAAGAAGATTGTTTCCGATAGACCCTTGGCTCAAGAAAAGGGTGTCAAGACAATAATAATAATAGACAGTAATAACAACATATAATAAGATAAATGACGTTAAAGAAAGAAACAAGCACGCTATATGAGAGATCTAAAAAAAAAAATCAACGAGTGCACAAAGATAATAATACTCCTAATACGGAAAAGAAATCCTCACGGCCCCCTACTAGACCTCTGTCCTGATACTCGACCTCCACACCCTCCTATCACGGTCATGTCCTCGGTAAGCTGAAGTAGCGTCATATCCTACCACATCACCTCTCCTCAGGCCTTCTTTGGCCTCCCCCTCTCTCTCTTGGGGCCCACCACTACCAGCCTCTCACACCTCCTCACTGGTGCATCAACGCATCTCCGCTGCACATGGCCGAACCATCTCAACCTCCCTTCCCGCACCTTATCCACCACTGGGGCCGCACCCACCTTGTCCCGAATCTTATCTCTCTTGGTATGCCCGCACATTCATCTCAACTTCCGCATCTCTGCTACCTTCATTTTCTGGACATGAGCTTTCTTAACTGGCCAGCATTCCGTCCCATACAACATAGTCGGTCTAACCACCACTTTGTGAAACTTTCCCTTTAGTATAGGCGGCACCTTCTTATCGCACAACACCACCGATGCAAGCTTCTATTTCATCCATCCCGCTCCAATATAATGTGTGACATCATCATCAATCTCACCATTCCCTTAGATAATCGATCGCAGGTACTTGAAACTTTCTTTCTTCAGGATGATCTGAGTATCTAGCTATACTTCCTCGTCCTCTACCTGAATCACATCACTGAACTTGCACTCTAAGTACTCTGTCTTAGTCCTGCTCAACTTGAAACCTTTCGACTCTAGGGTCTGTCTCCAAACCTCCAATCTCACGTTAACACCGCTCTGCTACTCGTCAATAAGCACAATGTCATCTGCAAACAACATGCACCACAACACCTCTCCATCGCCAAAGCAAACAAAAAAGAGGCAAAGAGCGGACCCTCGATGCAGGCCCATCGTGACTGTGAAGAGTTTTGAGTTACCTCCAACCATCCTCACCCCGGTATTGGCTTCATTATACATGTCCTTAAATCGCTCTAATGTAAGCTATAGGGGCACCTCTAGCTTCCAGACATCTCCACAAAGACCTCTCTTGGGACTTTATCGTAAGCTTTTTCTAAGTTAACAAATACCATGTGCAAGTCTTTATTCTTATCCCTATACTGCTCCACCAACCTCCTCACAAGGTGAATGGCTTCTATGGTCGAACGCCTCGTCATGAATCCGAACTGGTTCTTCGAAATAGATACTATCTTCCTCATCCTTGCTTCCACCACTCTCTCCTAAACTTTCATCGTATGGCTCAACAGCTTGATAACCCTATAGTTGTTGTAGTTCTTGATATCCCCTTGTTCTTGTACAATGGATCATCGTGCTCCATCTCCACTTTTCAGGCATCTTCAACGTCCTAAAAATAACATTCAACAACTGTGTAAGACACTCCAAGCCTCCTCTGCCGGCATTCTTCGAAAATTCTACCAAGATTTCATCTGGCCCTGCCACTCTCCCCCTGCTCATCTTACGCATAACCTGTTCAACCTTGACCCGCCTGCAGTATCCAAAATCGCAGCGGTTCTCTGTATAAATAAGGATGACAAAAATTTGCCGTCTCACAGTGGCATTACAATGTAATTGTTCATTCTGCTATTGTACACGTGGGTTGTGGCTGCCTATTGGCATTTGCACTCATGATCTTTTTCGTAATATTGTCAGTACTTTTTATGAATCTTTTATTGTTTCCATTTATATTATATGATATTTTTAACTTTTATAGTTAGTCCGAGAAAGATAATTTATTTATATAATTAAGAAGATATTACATTTTTTATAAAAGTATTCTTATTTGGGTAAGTGAATTTTGATATAACCGATAACTCATATTAAATAGGTATTAATTAAGCGTAATTTAGTGAAAACACTCTTTTTTTTTAGGAGTAAGTGAATTTTTAGGGGGTTTGTCCAAGCTAAAACACCATATAATATGGACCCAAAAAAATATTAGATTACCCTTTACATTATTTGTCATAATATCTATAGGTAAAATTTAGACAACTTTGGAGCCATATTTTCGTTTTCAACTCGAACATTTATTATATCTTACTAATTACTCTCTCTCCATTTCAATTTATATGGCGTTTTTTTATTTTTCAAGTATCCATTTGACTAAACTTTGAAGCTAAATAGAATTAGATCAACTTAATATTTTAACATTTAAATTTAGATATATAACACTTATACAAAAAGTACTATAAATTGCAATTTAAGTAAGAATTAATATCGTTAAGCATAAACTATATATGAAAACTAAATTGATTCTTGAGGTTCATTGGATGATTTTAGTTTTTTTCCTTAATTTCGCCTAAAACTAAGCTTAAATCACCAAATTTAACTAGCATAAACTCTTGCAACATGAATTATCATGAGTAAAATTAAACTCAATAAGTACAAAAAAAATCAATTTTTATAAATAAAGAGATTATATACTCACATATCCATAAAAGAAAAATCAATTTTTTTTTTTTTTTTATGATAAGGGAACCCGCAACCGCTAGGTGCGCACAGGGTAAACCCCTCTTCCTGTGAGTAGACCGAAAATCACATAGGAGAGATAACCCGCACTAGGCAAGCTCGGGGCGACGAGCTCTCCAGAAGGCAAATCCCATGGTGTCGTAGACAGGGGATTTCGACCTCCATTATGAAAATCCTATGCTCAACCAACTGAACCACCGAATTGTAGTTAATTTACATAATTTAACTTATATTACTTTACATAATGGCGAGTCACTTGTGTCTCTTCGGGATTTACTAATTCTCCTACCAAACTTTTTCCTTCATAAATAAACTTTTGTTTAAAATTTATCTAATTAGGTAGCTATGAAACTTTGGTAACTATGAAGACATATCAATAATACATATTTAACATGCCACTAAATCATATTAATTATTCGACAAAGAAAATACGATACAAATTATACTCTTTAATTAAAATATAATTATTTTTATATTTCATGTTTGGGCCCGGGCTTAGTAGTTGTCTTCTCAAATTCCCCTCTTCATAAACCCCTACACTCATACACTTTTCATTCACATACACTATACTGTCATCACACACACACAGTGCACAAAAAACTCTCCACAGTTTACACATTTTCAGTATCAGTTTGAGAATCCGGGAGACGAGTCCACCAACTGTCACGTCTGCTTCATTTTATTTTTTCTCCTCTTTTGATTTTTTACTTTCTAACTACTTCTTTCGTCCCAAAATAAGTGTCAACTTTGCAAAAGAAAAAAAAAAACCATAAAAAAGTCCCGAAATAAGTATCACCTTAGGAATTCAAGACAAAAATTGACATGTGTTTCCAACTATATTCTTAGCATTAAAAAGTAGTCTTCTTTAATGTTGTTAAATTCTCAAAAAACATCTCTAATAAATAACAGTAATTTAATAAACTCCACATTATATTTATTAATTAATTCGTTAATGAGCGTGATTTTTGCCAAGGTGAGACTTATTTTGAGACACAGGAAATAGTTCATTTCTGTTCTACTCTTCTATTTCAATTACTATTCTAGTTCTCTAAGTTCTACTTTTCTTCTTCGATGGAGTTCCAGTGGAATTTTGAAAATCGAGTTTGGGGGAAGGAGTTGGGGAGAAGACGAAAGGGGGTTGGGTGGGCTGGTCGGGTGGCGGGACAGGGGGTTCGGTTCTTTCTTTTGAAATGTTTTTTTTTTTTTTTTTTGATTAGTGAAATAGGTTTACTATTTCTTTTTTTGTCGTTTTACTCAAAATCCATTTTTTAATGATTTTGGTCCATTAAATTTTTTTAAAAATTAATAACTTGGTCCCAAGTGCCACATGTCATCGTTTTCATTCGTCCATCCACCAGAACATTCACGTGTGAGTTACACACTACATTTTTTCGCATTGACTATCATTTTGTGTTTCAAATATAATAAGAAAGTATTAACAAGTTTAGGAGACCGCCCATGTATTCTTTTTATTGTGGCTAAAATGTAGTTATTGATACAGTAACTTTTATTGCTATGGTAGTTAGCAAACAATAGAAAAAATGAAGAATCAGTTTTGTCAGTTTAACTTTAGATACTAGACACAATTTTTAAATTCGTAATTGAGATTTTGTAGGAATATATGCATAATATTGTAATAAGATTTAGTAGGAATATATCCATAATATTGTAGTGAGAATTAAGCAAATGATATTAGCGTAGTGCTTAACCTATGGGGGAACGGTTGTTTAACTTGCAATAGTCAAAAGCGAGGTACATGGCCAATTTTCTAGTTGCTTGTGTATTGTAAAAGGTTTAATCTTTGTGTGTGTTTATGGTTATATTTGTTTAGCTGGCAAGAGTATTTTTATTTTTTAGCTATGTTCTTTTGTGTCTTGTATTGATGGGAACTTGCAATGACAATTAAATATGTTTGCTTGTGGATCGTAAAGTTAAACGAGGCACTCTTTGAGTATGGATGCGGGAGATGTCTTCTTGACTTTGAATATCGAGTTGTCTAGTATAAAAATCAATTTGAGGCAATCTAGCGCACTATGATATGCTAAGAGCTTGAGGCAAGGTAATTAATTTCTAATTTGAAGCCAAGTTTTTGTATCTGTGAAAGAAAAAGAAGTGAGGCTCATTAGCATGCTTTCCTTTTTAATATTCAAATGACAAAAAAAGCTTGTCACTCTTTTTTCTTTTTCTTTTTAGGTTCTTCATGCCATTGTTATGTTCGCTCCCTACTGAAAGGTGGTTGCTAATAAACTTACTTGGGGTGCAGTAAAGCTTCTTTATCTACTTTGGTTGTACTTATCGATTCAGATACTGTATTTAACATGAAGGACTATGGACGCAGGTTCGTTAAATTGCAGCCTTTCTTGTGATCATACCAAGTTTGTGATCATGTTGTTGTCTGTTCCATAGTAGTTTGTCTAACTCTTGAAGCATGTTTTGCAGTTCCAATTCCTTAAAGTCAGCTGAAACTATGAGGCTTATTGTCTCTATAGGTTGTGGAGTCATGTTTGGCTTATTCATTGGAATTTCATTTCCTACTAGCTCATTAACCAAGGTATGGATAACGCCCTCCATTCTCATACAATCATATAATTTCATATGTACAATAAAACAAATTCTTTTGGTTTTAATTTGGCAGCTAAATATAACAGCCAGTTTTGTAAGCAGCTTCCCAATTGGTAGAGACAAAAATAATATCGTTTCATTCCAAAATCAAACAGATTCGTCAATCAAAAATCAGAATGCTGCAGATCAATTGAAGGTATATCCTTCCTTCCTTGCCTGCAGAAAATTGATTTGAAGGTCTAAACAATTTTGGGCTTTGGCAAACAGTAGGAGTATTATTTTCATGCAATTGCTTAAAATATTTATTCTAGCGCACCTTCTCTCTGCAGTTCTTCCAGAAGTGATGATTTTACAGAAATGTTAATTCGTCATGTTCTTGAGTGTTAAATATAGCAAGTAGAGCAGGATCAATTTTAAGTAATGAAAATGTATAGCTCAGATACTCGCTACTCCTGCGTATCACCAAACATATAAAATACTGGAGTTTCTAATCATGAAATATGAACACTTGTGCAAACACCAATCTTCGATATGCATCCTTCCAAGAATACAGAAGAAACTTATTCTTGCTATTTTCCATCAACACAAGACACAAAGTATGCACATTGAGTGATAGATCGATGCTTTTCAATAGATCCCTGCTCGAGCAGAATATATGGTTATCAGCAGTATTTGTTTTTGATAACCAGGAAATTCCCGAGGGCCAGTGGCACTCTGTTCGAACCAATGACGTGCGTCTAACCACACATCATGCACTACATTGTTAGAGATAGACCAAAGCCCTGGGGGCGGTCATAAACATTCCAGATTCTAGCCTATCATTCGTAGGAACTGATAATAATCTTCCAACCTTTTTTTTTCAATGTAACTTTTAAGTTGCACTCGCGATAGATGCTTTTGCATCATATTTAATTACAGGTAAACAGCAGACACATTTTTGAGATTATACAAGCTAAGATAAAATCACATTTTTATCTGATAGTCATCCTTGTTCTGAGCAGATTTGGGTCCCATCAAACCCAAGAGGGGCAGAAAGATTACCTCCAGATATCGTTTCTTCTGAGTCCGACTACTATCTCCGGAGATTGTGGGGAAATCCCAGTGAGGTAAGTGTTCTGTTTCAATTGGCAAACCTTAAGAATGAAGACGTTTACTTACAAAATCCAGAATAAAAATTGGGAAGAGGCAACTTCTTATCATATTTTATCTGCAGGACCTAGAAGGCAAGCCAAAATATCTGGTAACATTTACCGTTGGTGTTAAGCAGAAGCATAACATTGATGCTGCTATAAAGAAGGTATATCAGTTTTTTGCCAATATAGGTTCCTCCTTCTCTCTCTCTCTCTCTCATATATATATATATATATATATATATATATATATATATATATATATATATATATATATATATATATTACTCAATCCGCCTCATCCTGACCATTTTCCTTGTGCAGTTCTCAAACGATTTCACAATTCTTCTTTTTCACTATGATGGTAAGACAACTGAATGGGATGAATTCGAGTGGTCAAAACGAGCCATCCACGTGAGTGCTAGGAAACAAACAAAATGGTAAGTAATATGATAAAAGTAGTTTTAGACTGGAATTCTAATCAACTTTAAGTGGTTCTTTAAACCATGTTAGTGACAAGAACCTTACCTCTTTATAAGGTGGTACGCGAAAAGGTTTCTGCATCCCGACATTGTTGCCGCATATGACTATATTTTTATCTGGGATGAAGACCTAGGAGTTGAGCATTTTGATGCCACGGAGTAAGTATTCTGAAGTTTCCTGTGATTAACAGCTGATTAGATCCAATATCTTAGTCTTTCTGAATTTGTCCGTCAAAATCCAGGTACATTAAACTTGTCAAGAAGCATGGTTTGGATATTTCACAGCCAGGTTTGGATCCGAGGAAAGGAACAACATGGCCAATGACAATTAGAAGAGATGATGGTGAAGTTCACACGTAAGAGCCAGGAACCCCATGATATTATTTATGCACGAGTCCTGTTTGCTCTCATCCTTTTAATTATCTACTTCTTGACGTTTTCTCTCTGTTTATTCTTCCTTATTCTTGATTTATCTGATCAGGTTTACCAAAGAGAACCCAGGCGGGTGCTCAGATCCTCATTTGCCTCCATGTGCAGCGTATGAATAGCTCTCCTGTTTGTTATTTTGTTTCAGTTGTTAAGTTGGTCCTTACCACATCACTTCTCTGTTTTCAGATTCGTAGAGATCATGGCTCCCGTCTTTTCCCGAGATGCATGGCGTTGTGTGTGGCATATGATTCAGGTATCTTTTAAAAACCTTGCACATTAAACACGGAGAAGGTCGTAGACTTTGTGCTTTGTTGATATTGACTCTGTTTGTTTTGTCACTTGTAGAATGACTTGATCCATGGTTGGGGACTTGACTTTGCGCTTCATAAATGTGTCGAGGTAAGTTCAGCTTATCAATGAATTCGATCTCTTGGCTACTTTCTTTCACATACCGAATTATTTGAAGGCACTAAGTGTACTTTCTATTTTGAAGCCTGCTCATGAGAAAATTGGAGTTGTAGATGCTCAATGGATTATTCATCAAACTGTCCCTTCCCTTGGAAATGAGGTAACAATGAAGAGAATGTAGCCAACTATTGAATGTAACATGTTAATTGGTAAAAGTGGATCCAACACTCGCTATTGGAAAACGCTGAAAAAAGCATGACAAACCTAAATCAACCTTTAATCGTTTCCTTATATGTTCTATACAGGGGCAAGCAAAAGATGGGAAGGCTGCATGGCGAGGGGTAAGTAATTCTTTGTTACATTAGTCATATAGCAGTAACACTACTTTACCTCCCCCTCTCCGGGAAAGAGGGGTGAGGGTCGAGTTCTAGTTGGAAGAACAGTCGCCAAAGATATACTGCACATGCTTCTTAACCTTAAAGAACAGTTGCCAAAGATATATTATACTAGATGACAGAAAGATATACTAACTAGACATTCTTCTTTGAACACTTTGAGCATATAGTTTTTAGTAGCATCCAATCCATTGACAGTTCACTTTTTTCCTTTTAGCTACTTGTATTTCATCCTTTTCCACTTTAAAACTTGAATCAGGTGAATTGCTATGTGATTAATTGAGCTTGTGTTTGTTGTGGCAGGTGAGAGAGAGATGTGAAAAGGAATGGAAAATGTTTCAAAATAGGGCAGAAGATGCAGAGAGAGCCTATTACAAGTCAAATGGAATTGATCCTTCCAATTTCACTTACAGGTCAAATGGAATTGATCCTTAAATTTCACATCTTATTAAGTCAACATGGTCAAGTTGATGATACACAGTCTTGGCAATTTTGCCTATAGTAGTCATATTATTTTAAGATACATCAATTCTTTTAAATTGAAGAACATAATAGAGCTTCTTCAATAGAGTATTACATGATTACAAATGTACTTATCTAAATAAGTTTAAGAAAACATCGGTGATATCACCAGTCATTAAAGGTGTACTGCCCTATAATTCTCTACAGGCGTACTACATAGGGTGGTTCAATGAATAAAGGCAAAGAAAAAGAGTTAAAAGTGAATGCCCCATTTTTTAGTAAGCAATCCAAGTAATTTGTGGTTGTTACTTTCTAGACTCCATACTAATTGAAGAGGTTTGAAACTGAGAAATCCTCAAATCCTACCTTACATAGTCACATTCCTGGCGTACTTTCCCCCTCTTAAATAGTTCTTTCATCAGACAATGTATTTAAAGTGAACAGTCCGACGTTGAGCTTAACATTATTACCCTTGATTTGAACTATATTAGTAATATCAACCGATGGGTCAATTCCAAATTAGATAGGTCCGATTATATATAGGGCAGTAGTGGGGTGGCGCTGGGAAACATTTAAATGTGGTGAAGCAAGGCAGGGCGGGACAAAACTTATTCTTTGAAATACTTAAATGGGGCAGGATTAGTGGCGGGTCAGCACTGTCTATCTATCTATCTATCTATCTATCTATCTATCTATATATATATATATATATATATATATATATATATATATATATATAATGTAAAAAATATATCTTCAATAGATATTCGAAGCTGAAATAACTTTTGATTCTCGTCTTTCGAGCATCATTTTTCAACCATACATTCAGGATACTGTTAAAGATTGCCAACCAAGTGAGATAATAAAAGTTATTGTAGTTGAATTAATTCAGATAAAGTGCAAATATTCAAAGTAATCTCAAAATCAAACATAGTGGAAGAGACTTTGTTGCCATTTTCAATTGGAATAACCGTTACGGGTTTTATATGAACTTGTCGCAAGATAGAACGTACAAAATTATAGATCATATAAAGATGGTGAACGAACTTGTCTTATACGTACTAATCTAACTCTTAAATAACATCTAGAACAAAAAGCATATAACAATGTTAATATTGGTATTATTCACATAAATACCAAAAAGCATCAAATGAGCACTAATTTTTCCGAGCTTCACCAAAGATTTTGAAACTTACTGGATTTACTTAATGATAAATTTCAGTCAGAGATCTCTTGACTCTAACTCCTTCATACATGCATGCTAATAAAACATAAAAATAAAAAACATGTCTAGTGAACTGGTGAATGTTGGGTTTTAAAGATGGGATTTAAAACTGAGGTGTAGCGTAAATTGGAAAATGGACGGCAAACAAATTTGAACAAAGCTCTTCTGTACAAAGGAACTTTTAGGGGTGTACATGGACTGGGTTGGTTCGAATTTTTTAAACACCAAACCAAACTAATTGCATCGGGTTTTAAAATTTATACACCAAACCAAACCAATAAAATTCGGGTTTTTCAATCTCGAATTTTCTCGGATTGTTCGGTTTTCTCGGGTTTTTCGGGTTGTTTGGTTTTCTCGGATTTTTCAGGGTTTTTTTTGGGAATAGTCTTGATACAAAACATGTAACTTTTACTTCAAATATTTCTTTAGTCCTAGTAAGATACAATTATATGATTAAGGTGTTTCTTAAGAAAATAACACAAAATGTGAGAAGAGTGATGACATTGTATTAAAATATTCAACAAAAGCTAATATAATCAGTTAAAATAAATATTGCTAATTAACAAGCCATAAAAAAAATGACCATAATCTAAAAATACTAAATCATGCTAAAATAAGTATTACTTACATGACAAAGAAAAAAACTTAAGTTATGTATTTTTACTCTATAAATCAATTATGCAAAGCTAAATAATAGATATCCAACATTATTGTCATTCTTAGTGGTAAATTGAATTTCTTTTGTTAGGATTAGTGTTGAGTTGGTTTTGATTTGGACTTTATTTGAGTTACTAACATCCATAGGATATAAAACTTATTGACATTCAAAATTCTAAGTTCAAACTTGAATAATATGATAATAGATAAAAAAATTACGAAAAAATTTAAAAAATATTTATAAATTACTTTACAAATAAATATTTTTATGTATAAAATGTTTTAAAAATTGAATACATGTAATGTCAGGTTGATTTTGTTCGGTTCGATTTGACTTTTTTTAGTTAAAACAAAACCAAACCAATTACAGTCGAATTTTTTTTTCTAACACCAAACCAAGTCAAACCAAACCATTAATCAAATTTTTTTCTCGATTTGACTTGATTTATCGGTTTGATGCGATTTATCGATTTACTTTGTACACCCCTAGATTCATATTGAATGTAAAAAGGTAGATTAGTGTGCTTATAGATGCACTGGAGCCAAAATGGCATATTTTTGCAGCCATTAATCCAAAATAGGCTGCCTTTTTTTTTTTTATACCACAATGGGTATTTCGTTGGTTACTGTTCCTGTGCTTCACTGATAAGTTGCATTTTGCTACAAGTGTAGCGAAATGCAACAAATATTTTTTTTTTTTTTTTTTTTTGCATTTCGTGAATCTTAGAACGAAATAGGTTTTTTATTTTTTATTTTTTATATTTCGTGAATTTGAACAAAACTTGTTTAATTTTTTTTTTTTTTTATTTTTGCATTTTCGTGAAATTAATTTTTTTTTTTTGCATTTCGTGAATTAATTCATATAAATGATTTTGTTTTGTATTTCGTGAATAAAAAAACGAAATATGGAAAATACAATTTTTTTTTATTTCATCTAAAAACGAAATTGAAAAATATATATGAATTTTTTTTTATTTCGTTCATCTAAAAACGAAATTGGAATATATATATATATATATATATATATATATATATATATATATATATATATATATATATATTTTGCATTTCGTTGGTAGATCAACGAAATAGGATAATTTTTTTTTATTTCGTTGATATACCAACGAAATAGGAATATATATATATATATATATATATATATATATATATATATATATATATATATATATATCATTCATATACCAATGAAATAGGCCCAATACCTCAAGGATACGTAGACGTTCGGATCGTCATTTTACGGGTTGAAAAGGTGCCCGAAGTAAGTTTTGTTTGAAAAAACTTAGTGTTTGACTATAAGGTTATTTTAGTCAACTTTATATGTCGAGAAAATTAGTCAGCTTTATTTTCAAAAATTGAAACCGCAGAAGTGAAATTGACATTCACAGCTACATTACCCCGAAATTTTTACGTTGAAATCTATTGCGTATCATCATCTTATAAGTAAATAAAACTGAAAATTTCACACCAATTTGGAAAAAAATTAAAATTGAATGGGATAAAAGATGTTTTTTTAAAAATCGACTCGGCCAAACCGCCTTGCGACAGTTTGTCTGCATAGATCTCGAAAAAATACGCAAGTTCAAAAAAAAAACGCGTAAAACGGACGTCCGAGCGCAAAGTTATGACCATCTAAAGTTTGACGACTTTACAACTAGTTTTTCTCCCTATATTTTTTAGAATTATATTTATATTCAAAATAAAGTTATATCTTGATTAAAAAATAACAAGCTTAAATCAAAATCTTAAAAAATAAAACACCCTAAAGTTTCCAAACAAAACATATCACGATGTCTGGGCACATTATTGTACACAGAAAAAAATATCAGATTCTATATAAAATATTGACGTTTCGGAATCTTGACACACGACTAATCATTGGTCAAAGTATGAAAAAAAATACTAAGTGTTGCAAAAAATAAGGTTGGCAAATATAGATAGGACAATATTTATAAACGGAGAAAAGTAAAAAATTTCGCAAATTAAGTCACGAAATGTAAACGATATTATTTTGAAAACTATTCAATGCTCGTCTAAAACTGATTGAACCAACAGAAATGAACAAAAAAATAAAATTAAAACCATAGCGATATGGAGAGAGCGAGAAAAACGGTAAAAGGGGAGGGGGGGGGGGGTGGTTCGTTATATACCTACGAAATAGAACAAAACATTTCGTTGGTATATAAACGAAAAAAATAAATTATTTTCCGATTTCGTTTTTATATAAATGAAATAAAAAAATATATATATTCATCCTATTTCATTGGTATATAAAATGAAATAAAAAAATAAAATACACACACACACACACACACACACACACATATATATATATATATATATTTCTATTTCATTTTTATATAAACGAAATGAAAATAAAATTATATTCCTATTTCGTTTTTATATAAACGAAATGAAAATAAAATTATTTTCCTATTTTTTTATACAAACGAAATAAAAAAAAATTTATCCTATTTCGTTTTCTAATACACGAAATGCAAAAAAAAAAAATTATAATTTCCTATTTCGTTGGTATATCAACGAAATAAAAAAAAATATTTTATCCTATTTCGTTGATCTACCAACGAAATGCAAAATATATATTCCAATTTCGTTTTTAGATGAACGAAATAAAAATTATATTTTCCATATTTCGTTTTTTTATTCACGAAATGCAAAAAAAAACACTTATATTTCGTAAATTAATTCACGAAATACAAAAAAAAAACACTTATATTTCGTGAATTAATTCACGAAATACAAAAAAAACTTATATTTCGTGAATTAATTCACGAAATACAAAAAAAAAAAAATTCAATTAGTTTCGTTCAAATTCACGAAATATAAAAAAAAAAAAAAAAAAAAACCAATTTCGTTAAAAGGTTCACGAAATGCAAAAAAAAAAAAAATGCACTTATTAGTGAGGCACCGAACAGTGTTGTGTGGGTATTTCGTTGGTTATCCAACGAAATACCCATTGTGGTATAAAAAAAAAAAGGGAGCCTATTTTGAACTAATGGCCGCAAAAAAATGTCATTTTGGCTCCGGACTCCTTCTTTTAGCTCTTAAAAAGTTGAGAAGAGAGTGCCCTCACAGCGACTTGTCGCTTGGCTCAGTTTTAGCATTGATTGATAAATTTTTTAAACCAAATTTTAAATTAAATTCGCGGTCCCAGCAGCCACTTTCGAATTTAAAATTCCTGACTAAATAGACACCTTCTTTACGAACAGATGTCACTATTTACCAATTAGCTTCAATTGTTGGCTATAGATTTTCAAAGACTTTGCCTCGTTTCAAATATAGAAACATACTCTAAGAATTGCTTATGTGCATCATTTTTCAAAAGAAAAAGTAAGTGTCAGTGTGGTTCACTATTATTTGTTGAGTTCGCTGCAATTCTACAAGTTCGAATATTGCCAGTTTTGCAGAATAGTGTTCGTTCTATCACGAGAGAAATTAATTCAAACCTTGGGATAATTGTGAATGGATTAAATTCCTGATCGAAACACAATTTTCTATTGGGCTTGGAACTTAATAATTCTAACGTTTTTTCTGTTTCGAGCATATTTTTTTGAACACAAGGATAACAATAATAAAAATGAACAGGAAAAAAGCAGCAAGCCAATTTCAAATCCTTACTTGCTATCTTTTCTAAAGGAACTAGATTGGGAAGGCCGTGCTGAGCACGGGCCCAACACTACCTGTTTGAGCTCATGTTACCAACAGTTAACACAAGTTTAAGTATGATAATTTAGAGAGAAATAAGTTTAAAGTAATAGTGTAGTGGCAGTAGATATAAAGCAGACGGAAACAAAAGTAATAGTCAATTGCGGAAAAATAAGATTACTACAATTGATTTTGGGGATTCCTCTCCAGTTTTTTTGTCACTTCCTTCTAAACAACCTTATGTTGTTTTGACCAAAAATACATTAGCACATACCTTTCTTGCACTTCAAGAGGCATTTATTTTCCATCTTCAAGATTCAGCCTTCAATGAAAAAGTAAAAAATGTAATATATCAGCTCATGAAAACATTTAATAAACATCTTGATATAATATAGGTGTAAGATCTTGTAAGAACACTTACCAGTTGAATAAAGGATGAGGGTTTTTATTTTCGCGCCGCAGGGTCATAGTAGTGGTGTGCGTTTTGACATAATTGACTTTCATCGACTTCCCATTCAGTTGCTGAAAGATAGAGATCAGGTTTCCTAAATGAGATTGAGTTCCACGAATATGCAGGCTAGAAAGATGCTAAAGCAGCTAGTTTAATAGAAATGGTTATCGACAAATTCCTGGATTTTATCCTCTATAGTAATACAGAACTTCTTCAGACTAACATACTACATGCTACAGAGATAAATCATAATTTCGTACAATTCAATTTAGATAAAGAAAAAAAAGTGACAGACTACTCAAGGACCAAAATTGGTCTCAAAAGACATAACAATTAACTACAGGCAACCCAACAAAGATTCTTAATGTAGTTCAAATAAATTTCACCTCAACTGCAAACAACTTGGAATCAATTGGTGGAATTTTCTGTAACCTATATTCTATTCATGCCTATTTCATACCAATACTAAAGAATTCATCTTTCAAGACCAATCAGGGATGGTACTCTTGAAGAATAAACTTACCTACTGAACCATTTCATAGAAGCAATTTACAGTGTTTCTCTTTACATGAATTGATGGTGAGAAAACCAAATAGACAATGATCCATATTCCAGTTATGTAATCACATGAATGGACATAAAGACTACAACTTTTGTTACTTGCTATCAATGAGAAAGGAAACTTAGCAAACAAAGAGCCCGATGCTAGAATCTATAGAGATAGCCATATGCAGAGACAGGCCACAATTACTAAAACTAAAGTTCCATAAACCCAGATATTAGATAGTTGCTTTGTTTGAGCATAGGCAAGACATTTTGCAACATAAGATGTTCCTTATATATATATTGATGTTTGACAAAATCTTAGCAGAACATAACATTCCCTCAAGATATTAAATTACTTGAAAGAAAGTAGTGCATTATTCTGCCAATAAATCTAGAACTTTAAGGGACCAAAAACTTTCATAAGAAATACAATTTGGAAACCTGTGAAGTCTCTCTCAATCTCTAAGAATTTGAAGTAAGACCTAAATTTTCAACAATATTGCACCACCTAAAACAGCAGATCAAATCCACAAAAGCTCAAACATCAAAACACACACACCAAATCAAAGAAAAGATACACGGAATGAAAGTGAAAATGTAAAGTCTATATAAAGCCTAAATGCTTCTAAGAGTAGGTGTATAACAAATACAAACACAAAGAGGGAAGATGGCTTTTTTTGCGTGATTTTTCTATACCACCACAATATGTGTGGATAGGATAATAATAATTCTCCTCGGGACCACTTTAACAGTTATAACAGAAGCATTAAAGTGCTGAAATGCCTTCTTTTTTTTCCTTAGCGTCCTCATCGAAGCAAAATTCTTAGAAAATCTCGCATCTTCGTTTATTTAAGAAAGAAAGCAGTGTAAAGTAATTTTATATATACAAAGAAACATCTGAATACATTAAGGATAGAAATGCAAGTATAAACAAAATATTTATTATATTAATTAGTGGCTGGCTAAACCATGGTAAGTCATACAAAAGTTGAGCAACAAAGGAAAATTCCCAATGTTTCTGCAATGTTAGCATTTATGGCCAGTTAAAAGAAAGCAATTGAATTCTAAGTAACTTCCTAAACACAAAATGAATGAAAAGGTCAAATTTGAAACTTGAAACCTTGCACTGAAATATGATCATTTAGAATATCAATAAGCACCTACGTGGTAAAGATCTATAGATAAATCTCCATTGGAAAAATAAAATTGTATTTCGTACAAGGTAAGAAAAGGTTCTCCTACAATGAATACCCCAGAATAAAAGCTGCTAAAAACATAGTTTGTCCGTCCTATGACTTCTCTTTACCACAATCAGGTGCTCTCAACTCAATTAGTAGTAATTTAATATCTCAATATGCAGGGGACTAACATATGTTCGACCACGTATCTCATATTGTAATTATATTGTAAATGTTTATATTACTGTAGGTGCAAGCTAAACAACCTATATGAAGAGGAAAAGATCATTCAAGTAAATTCGTTATTACTTGAATAAGCACAGACGTTATTGTAAGGTTAATTTTTAAAAGAGCTGCTGATTCAGATACGTCAAGAACTGAATATTAGGAAAACTGCAGATGCATCACTACTCCAACCAAGAAATAATTTTTCAAAGCTTGAATTTCTTAGATAGACCAAACTTTTAGCTTCATAAACAAAAAGCACAAGATCCAAGTATCCCAGACCATTGAAATTTGGTCTTTTTGCATTTCGGAAGATATAATAACATACCTTTTGAGTTATTGATTGATGGAGTAGAATGTTTTGGTAAATATGCTGAAAGGGAAACACAACAAATTTGGTTAGTGGTTTTCACGCATACGATCAAACATCTTGGATGTGTACAGTGCGGAATCCCAGAACCACTAAAATTCGTTTATATGAACCTGATATTACACGCAAGTACATAAGGAAAAATGTATTGTATACATGGAAACAACCAATACTGTGAAGAAATTCCTACTACATATATCTATGTGTTAATAAAGTTATAGCTATAACTACCATAAGCAATGTCAAAGAGAGGGAGGAAACATAGCAAAAATCAAAAAGCCACCTAGAACTGAATAGTCTCCATCGCTAAAGGCATAAACGGAATATCACATTCCAATTTTAATGGAGAGAATACATGTAAAATTTGAAAGAAAGACATTAAGTCAAACGTTAAAGGCATAAACCAAACATCACTTTCTTTTGCAGTGTCTTGGACTCTGATCATTTCTTTTCCGAATACTCTTATGATTTAAATATCTAATCTTTCTTGAAACCATAAAGTTGGAGCAATATTAGCAAGAGTGCAATAGAAATACAAATGCAAGCAAATAGAATATGTCAACATAAATGCCACACATACACATACCAATACTATCCATTAGAAGTGGAAAAAAATGTACTTTGTAGGACCTGCCAAAAAAAAAAAAAGCGTCCAAAAAAATTAATTCAGTTGTTTTAAGCATATAATCATATAGCTTACACGCATTTTGTGCATAATGATGTTGCAATGCTAAAGCAGTAACATGAATATTACCCAAAGTACTCGTCAGGCCGAAAATAGAAAAAGCAGAGGAAAACAAAATACTTTTTAGAATGCTAAAAAACTAAGAGAAACACATTATATAAGGCAAACCATTATTCAATAAGAACTATGAACCTTGAAAATCCACCAGCACAACCAGATTTGGACACCCAGTTAAATGAATGTCACCTACCGATTAACAAAGAGAAAAAGAACAGAACATCACTGAAATTAAATCAAATAATTTGTTGTCAATTTCATAACTTTGAAGAGGAAAAATGCTACTAATTAGTTTTAATTATCGAGCAAAGCCGGATTTTGATTCATTTCAAATAACCAAAATCATATAGGTATCTATTTCTATTTTCAAACATACATGAGCAAATAACATACAATTGTTGATACGCACACCTAAAAATTTAAAAAGGAACAAAAATAACAACCATTATAGTTCTGTTTCCAAGAATTTGAAACATTGAAGAAAAGAGAGTGGAGAAAAGTCGGGAGAAAAGAGAAGAAAAACTTATCATATACTAACTTAGAAATACAGAAACACCAAAGACAAACTCGAACAAAAGCAGAGAAATTGAGAACGATGATCAGAATTGAACAGCAGTAAGGGAGGCCAGAAGCAGAGAAAGGGAAGCGAGAGAGATCTCTAGATCGAGTATATTCTAGAATCTATGTGAAGAATGAAAGAATCGTATATACATAGCAAGTGACTTTAGTTTCAATTTTGCCCCAAATGAAATATGAAAATAACAATTGTGCCCCTGTTCATCCTTACAAACTCCCAACAACAACAATAACAACAGCCCAGTGAAATCTCACAACGTGGAGTTTGGAGAGGGTAGAGTGTACGCAGACTTTACTCTTATCAAGGTAGGATGGCTGTTTTCGAAAGGCCCTCGACTATCCTTCCAAATTCTCATTTCTATATATTAGTAAAATGGAGCTCCTTTAAAATAAAATAAAATATTGCAAAGCGAAAAAAAAAAAAGTTAAATGGGACAGAGCCAGGCATGGCTTGGCAGGGAGATACATGTAAAACTTAAACAAGGAAGAAATTGAAAGGAGGCAGGCAGGGTAGGCAGAGGTAAATTCATGATTTAAAATTTATAGATTCA
Organism: Lycium ferocissimum; assembly: GCF_029784015.1. Lineage (NCBI taxonomy): Eukaryota > Viridiplantae > Streptophyta > Magnoliopsida > Solanales > Solanaceae > Lycium > Lycium ferocissimum. Next base: position 9,599,327 of record NC_081349.1, on the reverse strand, counting down.
ACTTTTAAATTTTTAATATTGAACTCATTATTTTCTAAAATTATGGATTTAAGCCTATCATTTATTACAATTTTAATAAATTATTACATATAAGTTTAACATTCCTTATTAAAAAATACTGAATTCAGATAAACCCTACGCTACAACCTAAATAGATCCCTAAAGGCAGGACAAGTTATAATTTGGCTGGTTAAGGTTTTCCTTGCCCCGCCATACCCCATTTATTTACACATTAATAAAGAGCACGCACGTTGAAGCTGAGATTTCAGACAAACATTGTAGGCTGTACCTCTTTTAAGTTGTTTTCTATCGTAAGTGTTAGCACAACACAGATTCAGGGGCGGATCTACTTGGGGTCATTGTTTACCTGAATATTCTCAGCAAAAAATTATAGTATATATAGGGTAAATTTTCTATGTTTATGTGCATATATTAACTTTTGAACACTCTCGGCAAAAATTACAGTATATATTTAGCTTTTTTTTTTCAAACACCTTAAATAAAAATTCTGGATCCGCCACTGCACAGATTATTATCAGGTGGTGCATGCACCTTTCTTTCGAGCATTTGGTTGTCATGTTCCTATTAATCATTCTCCCAAAATAAAGGGCTAAAGCTACGACTTTGGGTACACACCCACTAGTCTTTGTTTTTCCTTTTCTTTGTGCATTTTACCTAACCTTCTTTCCATTTATTTCTCTTTGGCGTCTATGTAGTTTGGTATTCCTCGTGTTACAATATTAAGCTCAACCAAGTCACATTAGGTTAATGGATGCTTCTGGTCTGAAATTTGTTTGCAACAATAAGAAATTGAATATTAAGCAGTTTTTTTAGTCACGTTCTTGATTCGTCGCTTTTTTCAACTAATCTCTTCCAGTCTATATGCAAGTATGGTGTCTGTGTGAGAGAATAGAGCTACTTTAAATTCGTGAGCTCTAAATTCTGAATTTATTGATTCAAATTATTCTTACTTTATAGAAGTTAACACTCCAGTCACTTTCCTTTTACAGTAAGCATGACTTTTTTTTCATTCTTTGCTCGCGATATAAATAATGATGCCAAATTTTCAAGGCAAAAACAACAATAGCTAACTCTAAATCATGAGTTTAATAAATCTTTTCATGCCTTTTTAACTGACACAAAGCATAAGCAATTACCTTACATCAACACACGCTCAAGCCGACTCTTGGAGTGCTTTCCTTCAATTCATAATTTCAAGTAAAAAGAAATAGATGACTGAAGTCATCGGATTTTGAAAGCGCTACTTTTATATTTAACATATGTGTTTTTAATTATTAAATCCAGGATGCAGCCAAATATTGTGATAAAATATGAAATGACAGATGCGGAGATGCCTAGATATTGTGTCTGTGTTGCTTGCCCCTTCTAGATATGTTTGAGACAAACTTGAAATAAATCAACAATGTTAGTATTTTATGAATAGAATAACAATTGATATTACAACCCTACGGGCTATTGTATAATACCACTTAACCCTGCCATGAGGCACAATGCTATTGGCTCTTCCAAAAGCCAAACTTACACGTGGCCCTTTCATAGTACCCCCACTTACTATCCCAAGTGAAAAAAAAAAGGGTCCAAACATTAATGGATTGAAGAACTTCTCATTTCTATAGCTCTCCATTTTCCCAAATTACATGTTAGATTAGAGGCACGTATGGCATGAGTTAGAATTAATGATTATAATTTAATTGACTAAACATAAGTCCCTAATCATAATTTATATAATTAATAACTTATCCATAAATATATTAAAATATTTTCTCTCTCTTCCTATTTTAATATTCCATCTTTTTTTCAATCATGACAACTCTTTAATGGTGATATTTTTCAGAATATAGACAACTCTTTCAAAAATATACAATTACCAATTGAATAATGGGATCTATATTATGTAAATTAGTAAGCATCATAATTAAAAAAATGGAAAATATCACCAATTAAATATTGGGTCTATTAGGGGAAAAAAATTAGGTGGCAAAAAATAATCGGATAGATCAGAAAAGATATTTTATTGGGTAGGAAAAGTAAATTGGAAGAGAGAGAAAATTATTCTAATATAATTATGGATAAGTTATTAATTATGTAATCATGATTAGGGCTTTATTTTAGTCAATTAAATCTTAACTATTAATTCTAACCCATACCATATGTTTATAATCTAAGATAGAACTTGAAAAAAATGGAAAGAAGTGAAATGGAGAGGAGCCCAATCCAACATTAATCCCAATTCTTAATCAATCAGTATCCCCCCACACAGAAATCTTACACGTATCCCACACGTGTCTTGCTTGCTGCCCAAATATTTGGTTATGAACTTAACCCCTGGTCAAACCCATTCGTGGTTAAGACCACACGATTCCATATTTGATTTGTACTACACCAAATATAAAGCACCTGTGTGATGCTAGAATTTAATCTGCTCCTCCTCTCCATCTTTTTCTCTCCACACTCTTCATTAAAAATCAAGATTTCAACTACCCATTTTCAATAATAACGAGTACTATAACAAAATGGGGCTTTCGAGTTTTCCAAGTCCAGCTGAAGGAATGCTACCTGTATTGGTAATGAACACAGTTTTATCAGCTGCGTTAATCAAGAACTTATTGAAATCAATATTTCAAATGATGGGTGCTACTTGGGATCAACCCAACTCATTAGAAGAAGAAGAATCAGTTAGCGGGTCAAGAGAAAGAAGAGTGTCAATTACAAGGTATGAGTCTTTGTGTAAGAATAGATGTAACCAGGTGGAGTGTTGTGTGTGTTTAAATAGGTTTAAAGGGGAGGAGAAAGTGAGTGAGTTGTCTTGTAAGCATTTTTTTCATACGAGGTGTTTGGGCAAGTGGTTTGATAATCAACATACTACTTGTCCTCTCTGTCGCGCCATTTTTTGAGTTGGAATTATAGGGAGATGAATTGTGTCTGATTTGACACACCAATTTTATATTAGTTGGTTGATTCCCTGATGTATTCAAAAGATGAATGATGATTCTTCCTCTTTCTCTTTTATTCCTCAAAATTTTCCAAAGGATATCTTTTATCTTGCTTCACCATGTCACTAAGGGAAGTATGCTAATTTTTTTTTTCCACTGTCATGTTTACTTGGCCTCTTTGTAGAATGTGACTGTATATTTACTAGTGAAATTTGGGGAAAAAAAAAAAAAAAAAAGAGCAAAAGTTGCTGCCAATGTATTTTCATTTTGTTTGGTTCTTTTGAAGCTAATTTAACTATGTAGCTTTACCGCTTGTAATACTCCGTCCGTCCTAATTTATTTAGCACTTTTCGTTTTTTTTTTTTAGGTCAGATGAGTTGTTTCTTGATCTAATTTTTTCCATATATCTTTTAAATATTTTAAATTATTAATTACGTGACTTCTAGTATTTTTTGTGTAATTTTTAAATATATAAATTTTATTTTAAAAAATTTAATGTTTAAACACACGATAAAAAATTGAAAAGTTTGAATCTCAAAAAGTAAAAAGTGTCAAATAAATTGAAACAGATAGAATAATTACCACCAAGTACTATACAATAAATAAAAAGTGCAGGAAATATATTGTACACTACTCAGTGCCTAATATAAAGAAGTCTCTCAAGATTGAATCTGAGACCTCAAAATTTTTAATCCACCTCATTAATAACTAGGTTACACTCTTGGGAAAATTATTTTTGATCGATATATCTACCTACCCTGGCGGCTGGCAGTACGCTAAGGGGTCGTTTGATAGGTAGTCAAAATTATTTCGGGATTAATTTATCTCATTTATTGAGATTATTTTATATCAAAGATAAGTGGGATAAGAAGGGATATCTTATCTCTTAGGATAGGATGCATTTTATACCTTATTTAGTATAAGATATGTGATAAATTTATACCTTCTATTAAATATGATATAAAAAATTAGTGTTGGGATATCTCAATTTATACCATGCACCAAACGACCGCTAAGGGTCAAGAAAACAGAGGTGAAACAAAAAGGGTGAAGAGAATAGTGAAAATGCTCTGTTATATCTCAATTTCTTATGGTACCAAGTCCCAACTTAACAATTTGGCATCACTTTGGGAAATCACCCTTAAATCTAAGTCTCTACAAAGATCTTATGCTATTGTATTTTCATAACTTTTATATATACTAAGTGGATATTTAACATAAATGCGAAGTGTGTATATCAAAGCTATTGAATTTGTCGAACATGTAATTAAAAGGCTAGCTCCGCCCCTATCATAGATTATGGCTCTATAAAGTTTCAGAAACTGTTTCAAAAAAGCAACATCAACAACAAAATGTGTTTTCCGTTCCTTCAAATTTATAAGACTGTATCTTAGCTCAAACACCTCAACGCCTTGCCCCCTTCTTCCTACCACTCGCAAAAATCAAAATGTAGCGTTGTCTCACATTTTGGTCTTCGCTGTATAGTCTATGAAGGAATTGAAGGTGGAAATTTATGCGGAATAATATATACCTTTTTTTCTAGAATAGATGTGTGCTACTATCACCAATTACCAAACGGTTTCTTACAAGAACACTTGTGGAGTCTCGTAAATTATCCACCGCAATAACACTTCAATTTAAAAATGTTTTTCTATTTTTTATCTCAATTTGTGGTGTGTTGGATGACCTCAAAGTCAGCCCTTTTTACAGTAGAAGAAACTACCTTTAACTCCCACTTTCTTTAAGAACTTAATAACTCTTCTTCCATTAACTAGGGAGTTACTATGGAGTTACAATTTTCTCCATTCATGAACCACATTCATGCGAAGAGTAACTTATGTATTCACCCTTAATGGGTGGAGTTATATTAGTTTTAACATCTCCCACTCACACATAATGGGATGAATCACCTTTTAGATTTTCATACATAGTGTGTTGTCGTGGCCGTGTTACACCTCGCAGTTTGTACGTTGGAATTCGTTAGGTGTTTGTTGTCCAAATCGTGAAAACTGGAATTATCTTCTAGAATATATGAGATTATGTGTTCATATCTTATAGTTATGGGGGGTTTAAGTTAATGAAATAAGCTATGAAAGGGTTTGAGAACAAGCGAATTAAGGAAATTAAGTTTGTCAGAACATCGGGAAAACTTTGCAAAATTTTGGACAGGATTTTTGGTTCAACTTGAGAGGGGTATATCTCCTAGAATATGAGGAGTTTTGGCGTGTTTTCTCTATCCAAATTGATGTTCATTGAGTCTAGTTTCCAACGCAACAAACCGTTCGTCAATGTGACGTCGGAGTAAAAAGTTATGAGTGTTTTAAGACAAACTGCTCGGGCAGAACATTTTGTCGGATCAGTTTGACGGACCGCAGAAATTTCTGCGGCCCGTCAAATGGTATTTTCCCAGCGTAAAACAGTCACAGTGAGCCATGTTTGGTTATTTCTGCGGCCTGTCAAATGGTATTTTCCCAGCGTAAAACAGTCATAGTGAGCCATGTTTGGTTGGGCAATTTGACGGACCGTAGGAATTTTATCGGTCCGTCTCCTACGGTCCGTCAAACTGAGCGTAGAATTGCCCGACGGAATTTTAAATTACGCTTTATATATTTCATTTCATATTATTTGGACTCATTATTTCCCCCAAAGCAGATCCTTGAGCTCTCCAAAACCCTCTCTCTAGGTCTATAAACTAATCCAAGCCAAAATCCAAGAAAATCTAAAAGAATTAAGAGGTTCAAGTGCTAAGAAGCTTGCTAGGGTTTGTGGAACTCAAGATTTCTTATGGTGTTGATGTTGGAGACTTCACTGGAGTAAATTGATCCAAAACTTGTTCTTAAGTGATTAAGGTAAGATTTCACATCTTTTACATATGGTTAAGGTTGTTTGATTGTTATACCATGTGGGTAAAGGAAGAAAAGTGAAAATAGAGTTCAAGTATGAACTTGGAGATATTATTAGCCATAGGTTAACTTGAATTGTAATTCTTGGCATGTTAGGAGTATAATCTTGTTGTGGATGTTATAGATGATGTTGAGGAGGTATTGTAGGTAAGCATATATGGTGTTGTGTTGTAGCCATTGTTATAAATGATCATGAAAAAGAGTTTTGGGGATTGGATGATGCTTACTTGAATGAAATCTCTTGATTGTGGTATTGTTGATAATATCATTGTTGATTGGGAGTTGTTTTGAAATTTGGTAGAAGTAGATGAAATAGGGGAAATGCTGCCCAATTTTCGCTAGCTTACGAATTATACTCATTTGAACTTAAGGGTGTCTTTGAAGCCTAACCTTGGCATGAACCCTCTTTAATGTAGATTTCTCGGGCTTTGAAGGTTAACGTTAAATAGTTAAGAAGACATAAAGGTATGTAAGGTTAACCCTTCTTTCTTAAGGCATGATCTCATTATTGTATACCTTCACGTGAATTCCATAATTCCTTCCACGAGGACATCATTCCTAGAATCACTAAAGCCCCTAATTCTTGATATTCTCCTGATACCATTGGTTCCATCCTGATAGTTGATCCTACAGAGAAAGATATAACGAAAGTAGTGATGATGAGGATGTTGACGATATATATATATATATATATATATATATATATATATATATATATATATATATATATATATCAAGAATTAGGGGCTTTAGTATATCTGTTGTGCGATATTCATAAATTGTCTACTAAACATGTCTGTTATTTGTCTATTACGTATTCTAGTAATACCTTAAAAGTTAAATTAGATGGCGGAAAAAATACTAAATTATTGGTTCCAAAATGTATTCTTTCTAGGGCGTTTTACGTTTAATGCGGATGTAGGTCTAAAATGAAGATTACCTAGTGCACTTAGCGCCGTAAGTGTCTTGGGTTGAGGCTATGCCTTTCCCCTTGTCTCGTTGTTTGAGAACTTGATGGTCTCATGTCGTTCAAATAGAAAATCAGTTAGATGTGATTTTTAGTCTACTTAATTGGTCTGCTAAATTATTATCTTTTCCTTTTATATGTTCGAATGTTAAATTATAAATTGAAACCAAAGAATTAATAGACCAATTAAAAAAGGTAGAAATAACACCTCAAAAAGAAAAAGTCAAAATAACTAGAAAAGCACAAAAATGGACCTTCTTCCAATTAGATCAAGAAACGAAGGAGAAACGAGAAAGACAAGCAAGACCAAGAGTAAGTTTTTTCGAGATAATAAGTTTTTTCGAGATAATAGAATAGGTAATAATTTTTTATCAAGAATTTTAAGTAGAAGAACACCAGAGGAAAACAACCAACAGTTAAGTGAGGTAATAGATGTGGACCGAGACATACATATTTTTCAACAAAATCAATTAAAACTATTAAATCCAAAGACTTTATACAACATAGGACAGTTTTCAAGAACAGCACAATTGTATAGACATTATAGAGAAGAGCAATTGTCAGCCATAAGAACTAAAGTTACTACTATAAATCTAATAAATCCAGAAGCTTTAAGACAAATAAAAAATACGGGAATGACGCTAATGCATATGGGATTAATAGTAATTGGATTAAAAGGATTAACTAGAAAAAATTTAGGAACTAAAGTCTTAATAGTAATTTACGATGATAGATGGTCAGACATGAAAAAGTCAATAATCGGAATAACGAGAGGTAGATATGACAAATAATGGAGGAATTTTTATATTAGTCCAGACTTTATAATGAATTTAGCAGAATTCGGAAAACATATAAAAATAGGAATACAGACTAAAGGATACGAAGAAATGTGTAATGGTAATAATTTACTAATGTGCATAGGATTTTTAGGAAAAATGACAAATAATAGTAATACTAAGTTTAAAATTAAAGTAGAAGATGTTGTAGAATTAATGGGAAATAGAGGAATAAATTTAATTAAACTTATAAAAATAAATCTGAAGAATACGCGGGGTTAGAATGGAAATTAGAAGACTTTAGTAGAAAGAAGATTTTACAATCAGAGTCGCACCTAATGTACACTAATTCTAAAGGAGAGACATCTATAAGATTTACCAATTATAACTATACACCACAAAGAGACATAAAAGAAGAAAGTACTCTAGATGAAAATGAACCTACTGAGTCAACCTTTATGAACATAGAATTAATATAAAAAGATTTTGAAGTAGACATAGCTATAGAAGAAGCAAAAATACGTCATAGAAAAAATAACAATATAACTTTTAGATGTAAAGGATGTAGTTAGGAGATCTAACAATAGAAGAAACTATAAGTGACTTTAAATTATGTGAAGCTAGAACCGATAGTTGGGGATATAGAGTAGAACATATACATCAAGAGAAATCAGTCGCTTTCGATAAAATATTAGAAGATATACAAGATAGTGATGAAGAAATAGACTCAATAATAAGCCAAAAAGAATTAATGGAATCTAGTGCATCTAGTTCTAGTCCATTTCAAAGAACAATAGGAGAACAATACACAGTAGACACGAGCATAGGAAATGTACCTAGAAGAAGAGTTTTTAGATCAGCAGGAGAACCAATAGAAAATATAAAACCATCAGGGAAAAGAATGCCTATAGAAGAACCTATTATTCTCCAAAAAGGAGGTAATAAAGGAAAAATATTAAATATAGCAACTCATGATCCATAAAGATGGAATTCAGTAGTAGACCTTTGGAAAGGAATAATAGTAGCCGACTATATAAAAACTTATAATGATACAGATGCGGAAACTATGTATAAATACTTAGAGACATTTTTAGGAGAATCAGCTAAAGCTCTATGGGAAGCATATAAGGAGGATTTTCCAATGGAATTCCAATACTTAGTATCCATGGGAACAAATCCATACAATTTTACCAATAAAATACATACTCTAATTACAGGAGAAGATCCAAATAGTGGATTAGTAATACTACAAAGAAATGCTTTAATTAAATTAGAGCAGTTAAGTATAAGTAGTTGGTTTCATATTAAATTTTTTTTAAATGATTATTTTTATTATTGTACAATTAGTGGAAACGCTTTTGACCAAGAATTAGGAAGGAAATTATTTAATAAACTACCAGGAGCTCTAGGAAGAGAGATAGAAGATAGATGGAATAAAAGAGACGGAGTAGTACAAAATCCTAATTTAAAATGGTCAATAGGACATAGAATACAACATATAATGGACATACTACAAGAAAAATGCACGCATATACAGATACAAAAATAATTAAAACAAAATGAGATGAATTTTTGTAAAAGCGTGGTATACACTACTCGGAGAGTTACGATAAAGACAATTATAAAAAGAAAAGGTATAAGAAATACGAACTCAATATAATAAAAACTACCCTCAATACAATAGAAAGAAATACTATCTTAGAAAATCATCATCCAAAAAACCATATTTAGACAGAAATAGACATATAAGAAAATACAGAACAGATAGAAATTATAAAAATAAAATGAAATATTTTACCTGTGGAAGTGTAGAACACTTAGCAAATACATGTCAAAAGAATAAACAATAAGACACGAAATTCACAAAATTCACGACTAATTGAAGACTTTCAAGAAACCTTAATAAATGTAGATGAATATATAGGACACGAAAGTATATACTCCATAGTAAGTGTAGATCTTTGAAGAAAAAATTAAAACAGACTCATCAGACTCAGAAGCGAAGAATTAATTAATGAGATAGGATTAGAAAAACTAGACCTAGAACCAATTCAAATGGATAATTTAGCAAATATATCAGAAGACTGTAATCATGACTTCGAAAGAAATAAAGGTTTAGATAGTAATGCATGTTTCTCTTGTAAATGGTTTCCTAGTAGAGATAAAAGAGCAAAATGTAAAAATTATTTTATAGAAGGATGTATCATGTGTATAGAAAAAGAATTTAAGACAAAAATTCATAAAGAAGAAAGACATAAAAAAATAGAAGATCCTACTATGAGTATAAGAATAATGACATTAGAAACTAGAATAAACGAATTAGAAACCAGGATTATATAAATTAGAAAAAGGAAAAGAAAAAGAAGCAAATAGCGAAGATGAAGAAGATGAAGAAATACATCTATCTAATATACAACCGCTAAGAACAATACCAGAAGATTCAACAGCGGAACTAATGAGTATAGAAGACCATGGAGCCCTAGTATGTAATGAAGATAAAAAATTAGGAACTATAAAAATACTTGCAAGAATTAAAATAGATGACTATGAAATAGAAACATTAGCATTAGTAGACTCAGGATGTACTAAATGTATAATAAATAAACGAATAGTTCCATCAAATTTAATAAAAGTTCTAGACAAACCAGTTGCAGCCATGCAAATGGATGGAACTCATAATATATATAAACATTATGTTCATAAGGCATACATTAGCTTTATCAACACTTGTTCAGAATTTTATAAACCCAGTTATAAAATGGATAAAATATGGGTAAGAGACTTGAATATAAATATAGACTTCGTCATCGGATTAGACTTTATGTTACATAACAATGGAAGTTGCATGATTACAAGAGATGGAGTAATTTTTCTAAAAAATATTACTCATACACCAGTACAAGCTCATAAAACTGAAACTAGAATCAGACATAAGAAGATCTCTACTCCAGACCAAATAAACCTGCAAAAGAAAGAAGAGAGTTGTTGTAAGGACTGTCAAGACAACAATACATGCTGTAAAAGCAAAAGAGAAATAAAGAATTTAATTCTAGAAGAAGAAGAAATACTAGACGACGATAATCTAATAGAAAAAAATTATACTTTAATAGACATAGAAACAGAATTATATAATTTTAAAACAGGGATAGAAAAGATAGGAGTAATAAAAAACAAAAAAGATTTAGATAATATAATAAGAATACTAGATGAGATAGAAATTATAGGTGAAAAACCTTTAAAACATTGGAAAAATAACAAAATTGTATGTAAATTAGACATAATAAATCCGAATATATAATTAAAACAGCCTCAATAGAAGCAACTAACCAAGACGTAGAAGACTTTAAAGTACAAATAAAAGAATTGTTAGATTTAGGAGTAATAAGAAGATCTACTTCTAAACATAGATCTGCCGCATTTATGGTAAGAAATCATAGTGAGATAGTAAGAGGAAAAGCTAGGATGGTAATAAATTACAAAAGACTTAATGATAACACCAGAACAGATGGATATAAGTTACCAGACAAAACAGAACTAATAAATAGAATACAAAGTAAAAAGATTTTTAGTAAATTTGATTGTAAATCAGGATATTGGCAGGTACGAATGCATGAAGAAAGTATAGAATGGACTGCATTTACCTGTCCTGAAGGACATTTCGAATGGTTAGTAATGTCATTTGGATTAAAGACAGCTCCACCAATTTTTCAAAGAAAAATGGATAGTATATTTGGAGACTATAAAAGATTTGTCCTAGTATATGTAGATGATATATTAGTATTTAGTAAAGACATGAAAGAACATTTAGGACACCTCCAGACAGTATTTAGATTATTTGTAGAAAATGGAATAATAATTAGCAAGAAAAAGATGGAATTATGTAAAAAACATATAAACTTTTTAGGAGTAGTACTAGGAGATGGCAAAATAAAATTGCAACCTCATATAGCTAAAAAGGCCTTAGAAATGCCAGATAAATTAGATAATGTTAAAGAATTACAAAAATTCTTAAGAATAGTAAATTATGCTAGAAGTTTTATAAAAGACTTAGGAAAAATAGCAGGGCCATTGTATTCAAAAATGGGATCAAATGGTCAAAAACACTTTAATACCGAAGATATTAAATTAGTAGAAAAAATTAAAGAAAAAATAAAGAATATTTCAGACTTAAATATGCCCCTAGAAACAGACTATTTAATTATAGAAACAGATGAAAGCTTCGAAGGATGGGGAGCAGTATTAAAGGCAAAACCAAATAAATATAGCAATAAAAATGAAGAAAAATATGTGCTTATCAAAGCGGTAAGTACCGAGAAAAAGGAAATATGAGTAGTATAGACGCCGAAATTTTAGCTGTAATATATGGCTTAAATAGTTTTAGACTGTATATACTAAATAAACCAGAAATATTGGTAAGAACAGACTGTGAAGCTATAGTCAAATTCTATCAAAAAATTAATGATAAAAGTAGCAGTAGACGAAGATGGTTAAACTTTATGGATACTATTTCAATTTATAATTTAACATTCGAACATATAAAAAGAAAAGATAATAATTTAGCAGACCAATTAAGTAGACTAAAAATCACATCTAACTGATTTTCTATTTGAACAGCATGAGACCATCAAGTTCTCAGACAACAGACAAGGGGAAAGGCATAGCCTCAACCCAAGACACTTACAGACAACGGGCAAGTACTAGTAATCTTCATTTTAGACCTACATCTGCATTAAACAGAAACGCCCTAGAAAGAATACATTTTGGAACCAATAATTTAGTATTTTTTCCGCCATCTAATTTAACTTTTAAGGTATTACCAGAATACGTAATAGACAAACAACAGACATGTTTAGTAGACAATTTATGGATATCGCATAACAGAAAAGACGCTGGTCATTTTGTAGCCACTCTAAATGCACTTTGTCAGTATTTTACAGACAAAAATCTAGATAAGAAATTTAAATTTTATGTTGTAGTCCATGGTAGAACTAATGGTATTTTTCAAACTTGGATAGAAGTTTTAGATTCTATCAAAGAAATACGAAGACCTCTTTTTAAAGGCTTTAATGATTTCACTGAGGCATTAGACTATGCTAGAGGAGTATTGGGACCAAACTATTATATTTCTCCAGCTCTCAGACAAAATCCAGATAGAACCCCTCAGTACAAAATACAAAAAGACACAGACAAGGTGATTTTTTGCGATCACTGCTCTACTATGACTGAGACCGTCAGAAGACTTAACCAGCAAAAAGAGACACTCATCCAAGAAAAAATGAAACTCTTGGAACAAGCAAGACTGTTAGAGCAAAGACTACAAGCAGTTAAGTTTGAATTATTACAATCCCAGAGTTGTCCATCTCAGACAAAAATGGATGAGACGGGTGTGCATTCCCCAATGAATGCAAATAGATCCACTGTATCGGATAAAGATACAGCTAGTCCGGTTCAAACGGTAGCCGGTAAAGACTCATCAAATCCGTTGATGGCTGTCACTTTGCCAAAAAATAAAGATGAGGGATGTTCATCTCTCCAGACAAGACGAAGACTACCAAAGACACTGACGCAAGGAGTTACTTCTACCAAGAAAAGCATACTTGCAAAAAAGAAAAAAAAAATGACAACATAGAAAGTGTAGTTAAAGAGACTTTGGAAAGATTTTTCCAAACAAAAGCAAAAGCAAGACAAGCATATAATCAAGAACCCTAGTCCAGAATTATATCCAAGTCCAAGGATGTCACCAGTCCATAGTTCAGAAGAAGGACATATGGTAAATTTTCAGAATAGTGCATTTCAAGATTCACAAGACCCAAACGACTACGATTGGGGAATGAGTTTTGATTCTATTGCACTACATAATTTAGACACATAAAAAAAAAAAAAATATATATATATATATATATATATATATATATATATATATATGTGTGTGTGTGTGTGTGTGTGTGTGTGTGTGTGTGTGTGTGTGTGAAAAGCAAAATAATCAGACAAAAGTAGTGGAAAAAATAGTCATGATGAGACAAAAGACTGAAAGATTCGTTGAACAAAACAACGGCTAGAAGACATCTGCAGAAAAAGAGAACTTTATTAAAAGTAACTTTAATAAAACAAAATGGACACAAGGTAAATGGACGGAGATCGGCTAGCGGACAAGAAGATAAAGTTTTCTTTTGAAAAAGTTCACGTGACGATGGGGCCCAAAGAGCACCCGGCTGAACTCAAAAGATTCTTCAACATTTTGAAATCCGGAGTTGAAGTCCGCCAAGACACCTATAAATAGCAGCATTTGTGGAGAAGCGAAGACATCACCAACAAGAGCAACAACCACCTCTCTCTAGAAAACTTCCATATTCCCCTTCTCTTTCATCAAATGCTCCAATCCCTTACCCAGCCAAAAATCAGTGTAATATAAACTCCTATTGTAAAATAGTATTAAGTTTTTTAATAACTACCCCTAGTGTGAAGTAGTTTTTGGGGTTCCCCGAAAGGGAAACCTCCCTCCTTCTTCAAACCATGTAAGTTTATTTACTATGTTTTCTGTACTAATCTCCCTATTATGTAAATTATTTTGTGATTATTATGTTTAAGTAATTATTTCCTTATCCTCATGAATTTGTTATTCTTAGTATATGGTTATTCTCTTAACTTCTTAATAACTTCGATGGATTAACCTGTAAATTCCTAGGTTTTTACTTGGCCGTTTTAATGTCCAAATAATAAAGGACGATGTTGGCCGTGGTTACCGGGGTGTGGTTAAAGAAGACTGCTATTAAGAACAAAGGTTAAGAGAAAGAGATGAACGGTATAACAAAATTCGTGACTGGACAAAGTCCATATTAAAAAAAAAAAAAGTTACTGTTCATTTTACTGTTCAAAAAAAAAAAATACGAAAACATTAATTTGGGAGATAGACAGAAAATTAATTATAATTACATGATAAGAAGAAATATAAGAGTGAGGAAGTACCGAGTAGGATAGTTAAAAATTTATTTGAAAACAATATTAATTTCCTGCTTTGTCCTTTGAACTTTTCTTATTGAAAGAACTTATATATATAACGAAAGATATAAGGAAAGTAGTGATGATGAGGATGTTGACAATGTACTTATATATATATATATATATATGGCTATTAAGTAACGCCGAGCTTATATGGCCGGGTATGCTATCTATTGCGCGCGCACCACTACAGTTGGCTACGGATAACACTGAGCCTTGATGGGGCCGGGTATGTATAACATCAAGCCTTGTCATGGTCGGGTATGTGAAACACCGAACTTCTATTGTAGGGTATGGTACTACTGTATGTATATAAGTGTATGTAATGGAAGGTTCCCATTTGAAAAAGGGCAAGTGAATATAATGAACGCCACTAGAGGTATAGATGGCTCTATCATCCCATGACTCTTCTTTCTTATGTTATCGTTCATGATTCTATTATATTATTGATTATGCCTTACATACTCAGTACATTATCCGTACTGATGTCCTTTTGTTTGTGGACGCTGCGTCATGCCCGCAGGTGGACAGGGAGATAGACTTGATCCTTAGGCTGCTTGTTCAGAGACTGCTTAGAGGAGCTCCACTTGATTCGGAGCTGCAGTTGTTGGTACTATTCATTTTATGTATATATGAGCATGGCGGGGCCCTGTCCCATCTATATGATGTTGCACACTCTTTCTAGAGGCTCGTAGACAGTTGTGTACAGTTAGATGTTGTGTATCCTTGTCGGGTCATATTTTGTATATCATTTTGTCAGCCTCGAGGCTTGTGTATATGTATATGGGCATGTTTGTTGATGTTGATATAAAAGTGCTTTAGCCCAATGGAAATGGTATTACTCATGCGTAGAGATTGTTAACAGGCCATGTGGCTCACCTAGATATGATTGTAAAAGTATGATGAGCGGTGCCCGGTGGGTTAGCTTCGGGTGCCCGTCATGGCCCTTCAGTTGGGTTGCGATAAAAGTGGTATCAGAGTAGTTCCGTCCTAGGGTGTGTTTACGAGCCGTGTCCAGTAGAGTCTTGTTTATGGATATGTTGCGCGCCACACTTATAAACAGAAGGCTGCGGGCATTTTTAGAAATGAATGACCTTCTTTTTTCATAGATCGTGCGATAGAGCCATAATATAAGGATTTCTCTTTCTTTAACCGTGTGTTATATATTTCAGAAATACCTGTAAAGAGGAAAGTGACGGCAGCCTAAAAGGGCAAGACAGTGACAAAAAGGCGGGCTGAAAGAGTACCGCCAACGGATATAGAGGGAGGTGAGTCCCAGAATGATGTTCAATCTCAGTCCTCTCACTCGTTGCCCATTTCTGAGGAGCATGAGGGAGCCTCAGCCCCAGCTCCTCCACCAGAGGTTTCGGGCCAAGAGATGAAAGAGGTCATTCAATTGTTGACTCAGTTAGTCGCCGCTCAGGCCCAGCGGCAAGGTATGGGTCATGGTGATAAGGCGGTTAGTGCAAGAGCCCATGACTTTATTAGCTTGAACCCTCCGGAATTCTTCGGGTCAAAATCGGATGAGGACCCTCAAAGCTTTATTGATGGAATGTTGAGGATGCTTCGGTTAAAGCATGCTTGCGACGTTGAATCGGTGGAGTTAGCATCATATAGATTGCGAGATGTTGCGGTTCATTAGTATACGATTTGGTTGTCTTCTAGGGGAGTCAATGCACCTCCCCTGGTATGGCAAGAATTTGTTGATGCTATCCTTCGACATTACTTGCCCCCAGAAGTTCGGCGGGCTAGAGCCGACAAGTTCTTGAATCTTAAGCAAGGGTGCCTTAGAATATAGTCTCTGCTTCAATTCTTTGGCTAGGTATGCTCCGGCCATGGTAGCGGATATGGGTGATCGGGTGCATTGATTTATGAGTGGCTTAGGGCCACATTTGATGGATAAGTGCTTGACTGCGTCCCTTCAGGACAATATGGATATTTATCGCATTCAAGCCCATGCCTAGAATTTGGAGGAAAGCCAACAACCGCAAAGGGGCGAGCGTGAACTTGACAAAGGTTATAACAAGAGGGCTAGATCTTCGGGTCCGACTAGTGAGTTTAGAGGAGGGCAAAGACATCAGTTTTCTAGGCATTCAGGCCATTCCATGACTAGTGTGCCTCCGCGATATACGCGCCAGAGATTTGATAGGTTTATTCATTCCGGGCCAAGCCAGAGTTTTAGAGCTTCAGGTTCTCATTACAGAGGCGACTCGGGCCAGGCAAGGCCACCCATGCCACGATGTTCTCAGTGCGGGAAGTCACATTGGGGCCAGTGTCGATTAGGCTCAGATGTTTGCTATGCATGCAGTCGGCCAGGCCATATTATGCGTGACTGCCCCTCGATTGGTGGTAGGGGTAGGATCCAGCCTTTAGGGTCGGCAGCCGGGTCTTTATCATCTATACGCCCTCTGGGGCAAGGTTCACAGGCGCCAGTCAGCCGTGGTAGAGGTAGAGGAGGAGCTTCCACTTTCAGCGGTCCTCAGCAGCGTATCTATGATTTGGCTGGACAGCAGGATCTTGAGTCCTCCCCTAATGTTGTTATAGGTATACTATCAATATTTTCCTTTGATAGATCCTGGCTCCACATTGTCATATGTTACTCCTTATATTGCTGGTCGATTTTGGGAGAAACCGGAGTCAATTAAACCTCTTGAGGTATCGACACCCGTTAGTGAACCGGTAATAGCTAGCCGAATATATAAAAATTGTGTAGTTGTGATCTATAATCATCGTACTATGGCTGATTTGCATGAGTTAAAAATGGTGGACTTTGATGTTATTATGGGCATGGATTGGTTGGCTTCTTACTATGCCAATGTTGATTATAAAACAAAAGTGGTTCGCTTCCAATTTCCGGGAGAATCAGTTTTGGAATGGAAGGGAAATACAGCGTCTCCGAGAGGTAGGTTTATTTCCTATCTCAAGGAAAGAAAAATGATTGCTAAAGGCTGTATTTATCATTTAGTCTGGGTTCAAGATATAGAAGCCGAATCGCCAACTCTTCAGTCTGTCCCCGTAGTGAATGAGTTTCCGGATGTATTCCCGGATGAGCTTCCAAGCCTTCCCCCAGAGCGGGAGATTGATTTTGCTATTGATGTGCTACCGGATACCAAGCCTATATCTATTCCTCCTTATAGAATGGCTCCCGCAGAGTTGAAAGAGTTGAAGGAGCAATTGAAGGACTTGCTTGAAAAAGGCTTTATTAGGCCTAGTTCTTCCCCGTGGGGAGCACCCGTGTTGTTTGTGAGGAATAAAGATGGCTCCTTGCAAATGTGCATTGACTACATACAACTGAATAAGGTGACGATCAAGAACAAATATCCGCTTCCAAGGATTGATGACTTATTTGATCAACTACAGGGTGCCAAATGGTTTTCAAAGATAGACTTGAGATCCGGCTATCATCAGGTGAGAGTTAGGGAGGAAGATATTCTTAAGACGGCCTTCAGAACGAGATATGGTCATTTTGAGTTCCAGGTAATGTCGTTTGGGCTAACTAATGCATCGGCAGTATTTATGGATTTGATGAACAATGTGTTCAGGCCTTTCCCAGACTTGTTTGTGATTGTATTCATTGACGGTATCCTAGCATATTCTCGGTTCGAGGTAGAACATGCAGACCATTTACGTACTGTCCTTAGAGTTCTCCAGGCCCGAGAGCTATTTGCAAAATTTTCAAAGTGTGAGTTTTGGTTGAATTCGGTGACCTTTTTTGGGGCATGTTATCGCAACTGATGGCATTCGGGTGGATACCCAGAAGATTGAGGCTGTGAAGACTTGGCCAAGGCCTACAACACCTACGGAGGTTTGTAGTTTTCTAGGTTTGGCAGGTTATTACATAATATTTGTGGAAGGTTTTTCTTCTATTTCTGCACCATTGACGAAGCTAACTCAGAAATCATCTAAATTTCAATGGACGGATGCTTGTGAATGCAGTTTTCAAGAGTTAAAGAATAGATTAACTTCTGCCCCAAAAGGATCGGAAGGCTATGTTATCTATTGTGATGCTTCAGGCGTTGGGTTAGGATGTGTGTTGATGCAGCATGGTAAGGTGATTGCTTATGCTTCGAGACAATTGCGGAAACATGAGAAAAACTATCCAACCCATGATCTTGAGCTAGCTGCGGTGATTCATGCATTAAAAATGTGGGGGAATTATCTGTATGGTGTTCATGTTGATATTTATACGGATCACAAGAGCCTTCAATATATTTCAAGCAGAAAGATTTGAATTTACGGCAAAGGCGATGGTTGGAGTTGTTGAAAGATTATGATGTTAGCATTCTATATCATCCCGGAAAGGCGAATGTTGTGGCTGATGCTCTTAACCGAAGATCTATGGAAAGTTTATGTGATGTTCAGCCAGAGAAAAGAGAGTTGGCTCATGAGCTCCAGCAGTTAGCTAGCCTAGGAGTTTGGGTAATGGACTCGGGGAATGTGGGAGCTACCATTCAAAATTCAGCTGCCTCATCACTAGTAGTCGAGTTAAAAGAGCGTCAGTATGAGGATCTCATGCTAGTTCATTATAGAAATACACTTCGTTAGAAGAAAAAGTCATTTTTTGAGATTTCTGGAGATGGAGTTCTCCGAAGTCAAGGCAGGTTGTGTGTTCCCGATGTTGCAGGATTACGCCATCAGATTTTGAAAGAAGCCCATTGCTCCCGTTATTAAAACGTTCATCCCGAAGCAATGAAAATGTACCACGATCTTAAATTCATATATTAGTGGAATGGAATGAAGAAAGACATAGCGGAATTTGTGGCTCAATGTCCTAACTGTCAACAAGTGAAGATCGAGCACCAAAAGCCCGGTGGATTGTTGCAAGCTATGAAAATTTTGACTTTGAAATGGGAGGTGATTAATATGGATTTCATCGCAGGCTTACCTCGTTCTAAGCATAAGTATGATTCTATATGGGTAATTGTGTATAGACTTACAAAGTTAGCTCATTTCCTACCTGTTTGAACTATATTTGCGCGGAAGATTATGCAAAGTTTTATGTCAAAGAGATAGTGCGACTCCATGGTGTCCCAGTATCTATTATTTCCAATAGAGGGACACAGTTTATATCCGTTTTCTGGAAATCTTTTCAAGAAGGTTTGGGGACTCAGGTGAGTCTTAGTACAACATTTCATCCACAGACTGATGGGCAAGCTGAGCGTACCATCCAAACTCTTGAGGATATGCTACGGGCATGTGTATTGGATTTTGGAGGTAGTTGGGATGATCACTTACCGCTTATTGAATTTGCTTATAATAACAATTATCATTCTAGCATCCAAATGGCCCGTATGGGGCTTTATATGGGCGCAAGTGTAGATCGCCAATTGGGTGGTTCGAAGTAGGAGAGACTAAATGATAGGGCCAGACTTGGTCCAGAAAGCTATAGAAAAGGTCAAGCTTATACAAGATCGATTATTAACAGCTCAGAGTCGTCAGAAATCCTATGCAGCTAACCGTCGATGAGATTTAGAGTTCCAAGTGAAAGATTGGGTATTCTTGAAGGTGTCAGCAATGAAGGGTGTCATGAGATTTGAAAAAAAAGGCCAAGCTTAGTCCTCGGTATATTGGGCCTTATGAGATTGTACGCAAGGTAGGCCAAGTAGCTTATGAATTAGATCTATTTTCGGATTTGAAGTCAGTCCACCCGATTTTCCATGTATCGATGCTTCGTAAGTGCATTGGAGATCCTTCCAAAATTGTACCGGTAGATGATGTTCAAGTCACTGAGCAATTATCCTATGAAGAAGTTCCTATTGCCATTCTGTATAAGCAAGTACGGAGACTCAGAACCAAGAATGTAGCTTCAGTCAAAGTCTCATGGAGAAATAATAATAGAGAGGAAATGACATGGGAGGCGGAAGAAGATATGAAGTTCAGGTACCCACATTTATTTCCACCTTCAGAGGAGACTCAGGCAGAGACGCTGTTGTCCTCAGGTATGTAATGCTTTCTTTTGATGCTTTCTTGGTCGTGTGTGGCCATTGTTGTTGTTGCTGTTGTTGTAGCCCTGTGAGGCGATATGTTATATCCCGCCTTTTTGCATAATCGGAAAATTCAGAATAATTGTGATTTATGAGAAAGGAGGCCATGTTTGAATTTTTCTTAGTATGTGTATGGCGGTTATGGAAGTTGGATGCTAGAATATTGGAGAAGGCCTAAGGGCAAAATTGGAATTTCGAAAATTAGTTTTGGGAATTACAAAACGAGACTTTAACCCATTGGGCTCAAAAGAATAAAATGAAAATGAAGCCCAATGAGAGGGGTGGCCGGCCATGAATAGGCCCAAGCCACCAAAATAATGAATAATTCCCATGTGCCTATCATGTGACAATTAATTATGAGATATATATGCATGAGCCTCTCTAGAATTTTCAAGAAAATCAAAGGAAAAATCAAGAAAAAGAGAAGAGAGGCAATCGGCTAGAGAGGAGAAGAGAAAAAAAAAGAAGAAAAAAATTCTTGGAGCTTATTCTTGGTTCAAAAATCCGTCCCTTTTGGAATTACTACTAAGCTCAAGTCCCTCTCCAAGATGGTATAATTAGTTTGGCAAGGGAGTGGTTTTGGTGGCAAAAAGAATTTATTGGAAAAGGTAAGATTTCTATGCTTTTGTGTTATGAAATGAATATATGTATGTTATAATGGTTGGAATTGGATGAAGATTATGGAATTGTGGTGTGGTTGCATGGGGTGCATGTGTGTGAAGAGTGTAGGCCGTGTATGTGTGTGTATGTATGGCCGTGTGTGTGTGCATGGTTGTGTGTGAAATTGGTGTTGAATTTTGTGTTATATTTTAGTTGTGGTTATTGTAGAATATGAATTGAAAATGAAAGTTGAATGAATTGGATTGTTTTGGAAAAATTTGATGTTGGCCGTGTGGTGCTATATATGTAGGGGAATTGGTTGAATTTATTTGGTATGTTAATTGTGTTGTTATGGCATTGTGAAGTGAATAGAAGACTAATGGTTTTGTTGGAAGTTGGAAGTTTTGAACGAATTATGGTTTCGGTGGAATATTTGTATAATTTGTGAAATAATGTGAAATGTTCTTGAATTGTATTTGAATGGTCTTGAATGAGTAAATAAGTATGAAAACATTGACAATAGTTTGAAATGTGAAGTTAGTTTGGAAGTTGTTGCTTTATGAAGAAAGAAGGCTAATTATGTTAGTAAGCGGTTCTAGTCGATAATTGTTGTTGTTGGTATTGTTGTTGGCTTGTTGTTGGTTATTCTGAGCCGAGATAATTCTCGGGGCGTCATATTTATAGGGGAGGTGCTGCCGAAATTTCGGTAGCCAAATAAGAACCCAAGAGTGAAATGTTAACTTTCATGAATAGTAACTGGTAAAGATGACCATTTGCAGTTTTTGGACGAAACGAGAATTGAGATTTGACGAGCGTAAGGCGCAGTTCAGGTATGTAAAGCCTTGCCCTTTTTTTCTTTGGCATGTTCTGAGTCTATCAGGCTTGCCAGCAAGCCTCGATGACACTTTTGCTTCTCACAATTCGAGATTGAAATTAGTGCAAAAATCCTTCATTAGAAGATTGAACCAATTTCTCCTAAAATGACCTATAAGTATGCAACTTCCATAAATGGAGTCGAAACACCCTAAAATGATTATGGACGGCTCCCTAAGGTTTGTTATCCATAAATTACATACTTTTTCTATGGTTGGGTCCGAGGTGGGGGCCACAAAACCCGATACTCCCGGTATGACTCAAATTGATCTATTTCGTCCGTTCTTCATAAATAACTCTTAATTATGTTTCCGTCCGCTAACTAATAAGTATTTTGACCAGTCTTTCGAATCTTGAACATTAGTCGACATCCGTAACGACTTTGGACATCTGTTCCGATATAATCCGACTATTCGATTTGACTTACGTTTCGAGCTATTTCGCTTTTAATCAAGTCGTATGTCGGTACGTATGTATATGGTTTCTCATTTGTCTGTTCGTGGATGCCTCAATGCTTCCTTCCCGCGCCGGCCAGGTTCGTAATTCGTGCACCTCGGCGCATTGTTCACCGCGTCCCTCGGATTGTGCGGGCCGGGATCCGTACGTATTTGATATGATGCGATTATGTGATATTATGGGGATGGCGGCCGGATGGCATTTGATCTGATTCGTCCACCGCCGCGTCCCGTACTACGAGGGCCGGGTTCTGTTACCGCGTCCCTTATTAAAGGGCCGGGATCTGTCTGTATCTGATTATGATCTGATTATGGAATATGTATGTCTGTATATGCTTATGACTCTGCATGCATGATCTGAAATTCTGATTTGGATAAGGATCTGCCCATTCGGACTCATTCTCGTATATACGATTTGGACTCGATTCGTACGCCACATTTACGTACTCGATCCGGCATTGTGCCGTCCGCACCACATTCGAGATCCGACATAATAAGATTACGTCCGTACGCCCGTAAGTCCGATTCCGCTTATGATTCGATGCCGTACGCTCGTAAGTCCGGCTCGCGCTACGAACCGATTCGTCCGCCTATTTCGTATTTCCGTCGCTTACGATTTTACATATATGACTCGGTTATTTTAATTATGTATGTATGTTTCCGCTTTACATACTCGGTACACACTTTTACGACCCCCGTTCGTCGGGGGCGTGTTACATGCCCACGGTACGAACGCGCGCACGGCACGCCGCCGTCTTAGGATATCGTCTCTTCGTTTGGAGAGCTCCTTTTGATTCGGAGCTAACACTTTTGGTATATATTTTTTGTTGTATGTATGTTCTGTATATATGGTCATTTGGGTACGGCGGGGCCCTGTCCCGTCTTCTCGATTCTCGTTCGTATGTTAGAGGCTGTGGGTTGATTGTGGGTTGTGGGTTGTCACCGTTCGGTTGTGTGTGTGAGTTGCGACTTTGTCGATATAATAGCCCTAACGGCTTCAGCAGGTTTGAGTATGTATATATATGTATATATATTCGCGCGATGTACCTTATATACGTATGGATTTATGTATGTTAAACGGGATAGCTATTTGGTATATTGGATCCGTTAGGTAGGTACGTACGGGTGTCCCAGTAGGGACACCGATCGCGGCCACAGGGTTGGGTCGTGACAAAAAGTGGTATCGCAAGCGGTCGGTTCTCGGAATGTCCGCAGCCGTGTCTAGTAGAGTCTTGTTTATCGGTGTGTTGGGCCCCACATCTATAAACGGAGGCTACGAGGCATCTAGGATGTTATGTTACCCTTTGTTGACTCTTAGATCGTGCGTTAGCCGTGTTATCGGATATTTTCCTTTGACGAACCGTTGTATTTTTCTGTAATGCCTCCGAAGAAGGGCATCTGCCCGGTAAGGGGCAAAAGCGAAGGGAGGGAGAGACTATCCTGACCCTTACCGGGCTCGTGCTCGACCACGCCCGAGTAGGATAAAGATGGAGGGTTCGACTCCGCCACCGGATGTGAGGGGCCCCCGCCCGTAGGCCCGAGCTCCCCGCCCGGGGCGGAGGGGCGACGTTGAGGAGCGTCCCATCCGGGCGACGGCGATAGTGATGGACGAGTTCGCGGACGCGGACGAGAGAGTGACGATGATGACGGCGTGATAGCTGAGGGTCCGCGGACTTTCCTACCGACACGTGTCCCCCGAGTTCTTCGGTCTAAGCCCGATGAGGACCCGCATGATTTCATTCGGCGTATGCGCTCGTTGGGATTAGTCCCAAGCGATCGAACCAGTCCGTCGAGCTTGCGCACATAGATCGCGGGACGTTGCCTAGTGCATGAGTCAGGGTCCAGTGGGTGAGAGTGCTCCCCGACCACGTGGGATGAGTTTACCACCGCCTTCCTCCGCCACTTTTTACCACCGAATCGCGGCGGGCGAGAGTCGACCGATTTTTGCGAGTGCTAAGCGAGGGCAGGAGTATCCGAGAGCATAATTTGGAGTTTGACTCTCTGCCCGATACGCGCCGACGATTGCGGGGTGATATGGAGGACCGGATGCACCGCACGTGATGGACCGGACCCCTATTTGATGATTGTCGCATGGCGATGGCGGCCTGTTGTCATCGGGACGGGACATCGCGCCGTTGGGTTGTGCTTGGATTCGGGGTGTGAGTATTTCACCGAGTATATGAGTTTCGAGGATCGGGGTGTGTATGAGACTTTGATAAAACGGCCCAAATCCGGTCGCGGATACTCCGGAGACTCCCGAGGCGGATGGCCTCGGTACACAGTAATTGTGTAGTTTCCCCTCCGTCGGTGGACCGAGTGCACGATCCGCCTCAGACGCTTCGATGAAGTCCGTGAAGGCAAGCCGGTCGAGTTCCCGAGCATCGTGGCAAAGATACGATTGTGTAATTCTGGACCGGTCTAGGCCACCTATGCCCCGGTCGCACCCGATTGCATAAGATTTTATCCGGGGAATGCTACCGTGCTACGGGCGCCGCGTTATTATTGTGGCAAAGCACCGTGGGAGCAGCGCCGAAGAATTTTCGGGTGGCAAATATGGATATGGAGACTAAATGAGAATCTTCTCCCTCGGTGGCCCCGCGCCCCCGTATGTGGAGTGGTTAGAGATCGCGGCAAGGTCGCACGGAGCTCCCGTCGAGCGGTCCTTTTCAAACCGCATATGGATATGGGTCGGCGACCCGGATGCGCGTCGCCAAACCGTGGACCTTTGAGTATTAATCTTTTTAGGAAAATATGTGCAAATCCGTATTGTGTTCGGTTAGACTATATTGAGTATCTCCGATCGTGATTCGTACGCCATTTTACGCGCCCCCGCTTGCGGTGAAGTTCTGTTTACCATAACCCTGTGCTTTTGAATCCAATTACGTTTCTGTTTAATATACCTCTGTACGTCCGACCTCGATCATAATTCTGTCCGATATACTTCGGTATGTCTGATTCTGACTTCAAACTCGTCCGATAAATCTCCGTACATCCGACTCCTCGATATGAATATGTTCGATATATTTCCGTATGTCTCGCTCGATTATAGATCTATCCGACATACGTCCGTACGTCCGATCTCAACGTGAATCCGTCCGGTGTACGTGTCTATACGTCCGACTCGATTTCGAAATCGTCCGATAAATCTCTATATGTCTGACTCTGATTATAGATCCGTCTGATATACCTCGGTACGTCCGACTCTGATTTCGAGACCGCTTAAGATGACGTCAGATTATGATTCTGTCTGTTGCATTTTCGCGCTCCTGATTCCGGATATAACTTCGTCTGACGTTCGTTTGATCTTCTGGTTCTGGTTAAGATTCTGTCCGCCGTATATCCGATTTAAGACGGTACGAACAATCCTAATAAGGTGATATTGAAGAAAGATGGATGAAGTTGGAAAATGAAGGCCGTTACAAATTCTTCGAACAAGTGCAAGTATGTAAATGGCAAGTAGACCTCCCCGACTGATTTTGATTTACCATGAGGTTGAATTAACATTCGAGGACGAATGTTTTAAAGGGGGGGAGGATGTTATATCCCGCCTTTTTGCATAATCGAAAAATCGAATAATTGTGATTTATGAGAAAGGAGGCCATGTTTGAATTTTTCTTAGTATATGTATGTTGGTTATGGAAGTTTGGATGCTAGAATATTGGAGAAGGCCTAAGGGCAAAATTGGAATTTCGGAAATTAGTTTAGGAATTACAAAACGAGAATTTAACCCATTGGGCTCAAAAGAATAAAATGAAAATGAGGCCCAATGGGAGAGAGGGGGTGGCCGGCCATGAATAGGCCCAAGCCCACCAAAATAATGAATAATTCCCATGTGCCTATCATGTGACAATTAATTATGAGATATATATGCATGAGCCTCTCTAGAATTTTCAAGAAAATCAAAGGAAAAATCAAGAAAAAGAGAAGAGAGGCAATCGGCTAGAGAGGAGAAGAGAAAAAAAAA
Organism: Lycium ferocissimum; assembly: GCF_029784015.1. Lineage (NCBI taxonomy): Eukaryota > Viridiplantae > Streptophyta > Magnoliopsida > Solanales > Solanaceae > Lycium > Lycium ferocissimum. Next base: position 9,572,852 of record NC_081349.1, on the reverse strand, counting down.
AGAAGAGAAAAAAATTCTTGGAGCTTATTCTTGGTTCAAAAATCCGTCCCTTTTGGAATTACTACTAAGCTCAAGTCCCTCTCCAAGATGGTATAATTAGTTTGGCAAGGGAGTGGTTTTGGTGGCAAAAAGAATTTATTGGAAAAGGTAAGATTTCTATGCTTTTGTGTTATGAAATGAATTTGTATGTTATAATGGTTGGAATTGGATGAAGATTATGGAATTATGGTGTGGTTGCATGGGGTGCATGTGTGTGTGAAGCAGTGTATGTGTGTGTATGTATGGCCGTGTGTGTGTGTGCATGGTTGTGTATGAAATTGGTGTTGAATTTTGTGTTATATTTTAGTTGTGGTTGTTGTAGAATATGAATTGAAAATGAAAGTTGAATGAATTGGATTGTTTTGGAAAAATTTGATGTTGGTTGTGTGGTGCTATATATGTAGGGGAATTGGTTGAATTTATTTGGTATGTTAATTGTGTTGTTATGGCATTGTGAAGTGAATAGAAGACTAATGGTTTTGTTGGAAGTTGGAAGTTTTGAGATGAATTATGGTTTCGGTGGAATATTTGTATAATTTGTGAAATAATGTGAAATGTTCTTGAATTGTATTTGAATGGTCTTGAATGAGTAAATAAGTATGAAAACATTGATACTAGTTTGAAATGTGAAGTTAGTTTGGAAGTTGTTGCTTTATGAAGAAAGAAGGCTAATTATGTTAGTAAGCGGTTCTAGTCGATAATTGTTGTTGTTGGTGTTGTTGTTGGCTTGTTGTTGGTTATTCTGAGCCGAGATAATTCTCGGGGCGTCATATTTATGGGGAGGTGCTGCCGAAATTTCGGTAGCCAAATAAGAACCCAAGAGTGAAATGTTAACTTTCATGAATAGTAACTCGGTAAAGATGACCATTTGCGCTTTTGGACGAAACGAGAATTGAGATTTGACGAGCGTAAGGCGGTTCGGTATGTAAAGCCTTGCCCTTTTATTCTTTGGCATGTTCCGAGTCTAACGGTGCACGAAAGAAGCTCGATGACACTTTTGCTTCTCACAATTTGAGATTGAAATTAGCGAAAAATCCTTCAAGAAGATTGAACCAATTCCTCCTAAAATGACCTATAAGTATGCAACTTCCATAAATGGAGTCGAAACACCCTAAAATGATTATGGACGGCTCCCTCGGTTTGTTATCCATAAATTACATACTTTTTCTATGGTTGGGTCCGAGGTGGGGCCACAAAACCTTGATACTCCCGGTATGACTCAAATTGATCTATTTCTGCCGTTCTTCATAGTAACTCTTAATTATGTTTCCGTCCGCTAACTAATAAGTATTTTAACAGTCTTTCGAATCTTGATATTAGTCCGACATCCGGAACGACTTTGGACATCATCGTTCGATATAATCCGACTATTCTGATCTGATCTGTTTTCTGAGCTATTTCAGTTTTTAATCAAGTCTGTATGTCGGTCTGTATGTATATGGTTTCTCATTTGTCTGTTCGTGGATGCCTCAACGCTTCCTTCACTGCGCCCGGGCCAGGTTCTGTAATTCGTGCACTTCCACTGCATTGTTCACCGCGTCCCTCGGATTGTGCGGGCCGGGATCTGTCTGTATTTGATATGATCTGATTATGTGATATTATGGGGATGGCGGCCAGGATGGCATTTGATCTGATTCTGTCTGTCCACCGCGTCCCGTACTACGAGGGTCGGGTTCTGTTACCGCGTCCCTTATTAAAGGGCCGGGATACATCCGTATGATTACGATGTCGATTATGGAATATGTACGTCCGTATATGATTATGACTGCATGCATGATCGCGAAATCCGTACGTCGATTTGACTCCGATCTCCGCTCCGTCATTTGAGTATGTCGTTTGTCCGATCCCGTCGTCCACATTTCGACGACTCGATCCGGGATCTGGACCTCCGCCACATTTGGAGATCCGGGTTCGTCTCGAGAATCGTCCGCACGCTCTCAAGTCCGATTCCGCCATGATTCTCGGCCTCCGTACGCTCGTAAGTCCGACTCCGCCATGAATCCGATTCTCGTCCGCCCTATTTCGGCATTTCCGTCGTTACATTTTACATATATGACTCGGTTATTTTAATTATGTATGTTCGTTTCCGCTTTACATACTCGGTACACTTTCGTACCGACCCCCATCGTTCGGCCGTGTTACATGCCCACGTACGTACGCGCCGCACGGTACGCCGCCGCTTAGGATATCGTCGTCGCTGGAGAGCTCCTTTTGATCCGGAGCTAACACTTTTGGTATATATTTTCTGCTGTATGTATGTTCTGTATATATGATCATTTGGGTACGACGGGGCCCTGTCCCGTCTTCTGATTCTGTTCTGTATGTTAGAGGCCTGTAGACATGATTGTGGGTTGTGGGTTGTCACTGTTCGGATGGTGTGTGTGCGAGTTGCGACTTTGTCTGATATAATAGCCCTAACGGCTTCTGTACAGGTTTCAGTATGTATATATATACATGTATGTTCGTGCGATGCACCTTATATCTGTATGAATTTATGTATGTTAAACGGGATAGCTATTTGGTATATCGGATCTGTTAGGTAGGTACGTATGGGTGTCCAAGTAGGACACCAGTCACGGCCCATGGGGTTGGGTCGTGACAAGATATATTTTGAGTTGCTGTGACAGGATGATAGTGCCATATTACAGGGGAAGCTCTAGCGAAATTTTTATAGAATCCCTAAGAGCCCAACATTCGAGGACGAATGTTCTTAAGGGGGGAAGGATGTTACACCTCGTAGTTTTGTACGTTGGAATTCGTTAGGTGTTGGTTGTCCAAATCGTGAAAACTAGAGTTATATTCTAGGATATATGACATTATATGTTCCTATATTATGGTTATGAGGGGTTTAAGTTCATGAAATAAGCTATGGAAGGGTTTGAGAACAAGCGAATTAAGAAAATTAAGTTTGTCGGAAATTTGGGAAAACTTGGCAAAATGTTGGACAGGATTTTTGGTCCAACTTGAGAGAGGTATATCTCCTAGAATATGAGGTGTTTTGGTGTGTTTTCTCTATCCAAATTGAAGTTCATCGAGTCTAGTTTCCAATGCAACAAACCGTTTGTCAATGTGACGTCGGAGTAAAAAAGTTATGAGTGTTTTAACATTGCTCGCGAGTTTTGACGGATCATTAATGGACCGCAATTTGAGACCTACTTGTAAATAGTATTTACCCGCCGTAAACGATCACTGGTGAGCCATGTTTGGTACATTTTCAAACCGTAGGAATTTTGACGGTCCGTCAAAGTGAGCGTCAAATTATTACGGGATTTTAAGTTACGCTTTATATATTTCATTTCATATCATTTGGACTCATTATTTCCCCAAAACAGATCCTTGAGCTCTCCAAAACCCTCTCTCTAGGTCTATAAACTAATCCAAGCCAAAATTCAAGAAAATCTAAAAGAATTAAGAGGTTCAAGTGCTAAGAAGCTTGCTAGCGTTTGTGGAACTTAAGATTTCTTATGGTGTTGATGTTGGAGACTTCATTTTAGTGGAGTAAGTTGATCCAAAACTTTTTCTTAAGTGATTAAGGTAAGATTTCACATCTTTTACATATGGTTAAGGTTGTTTGATTGTTATACCATGTGGGTAAAGGAAGAAAAGTGGAAATAGAGTTCAAGTATGAACTTAGAGATATTATGAGCTATAGGTTAACTTGGATTGTAATTCTTGGCATGTTAGGAGTATAATCTTATTGTGGATGTCATATATGATGTTGAGGAAGTATTGTATGTAAGCATATATGGTGTTGTGTTATAACCATTGTTATGAATGATCATGAAAAGGAGTTTTGGGGATTGGATGATGCTTAACTTGAATGAAATCTCTTGATTATGGTTTTGTTGATAATGTCATTGTTGATTGGGTGTTGTTTTGGAATTTGGTAGAAGTAGATGAAATAGGGAAATGATTAACATGGATTTTAGCATGAATTATACTCGTTTGAACTTAAGGGTGTCTTTGAAGCCTAACCTTGGCATGAGCCCTCTTAAATGTAGATTTCTCGGGCTTTGGAGGTGAACGTTAAGTAGTTAAGAAGACATAAAGGTATGTAAGGCTAACCCTTCTTTCTTAAGGCATGATCCCCCATTATTGTATACCTTCACGTGAATTCCATAATTCCTTCCATGAGGACATCATTCCTAGAATCACTAAAGCCCCTAATTCTTGATATTCTCCTGATACCATTGGTTCCATCCTGTGATAGTTGATCCTCTAAGGAAAGATATAACGAAAGTAGTGATGATGAGGATGTTGACGATACTCATGTACTTATATATATATATATATATTGAGTAACACCGAGCTTATATGGCCGGGTATGATATCTATTGCGCCCGCACCACTGTAAGTGGGTACGGATAACACTGAGCCTTGGTGAGGCTGGGTATGTATAACATCGAGCCTTGTCATGGTCGAGTATGTGAAACACCGAACTTCTATAGTCGGGTATGACACTACTATATGTATATAAGTGTATGTAATGGAAGGTTCCCATTTGAAAAAGGCAAGTGAATATGATGAACGCCGCTAGAGGTATAAATGGCTCTATCATCCCTTGAAAGTCTTCTTTCTTATGTTATCGTTCATGATTCTATTATGTTATTGATTATGCCTTACATATCCAAGACATTATCCGATTGGGTGTTTTGTTTATGGACGCCAATGAAAGGGGTGATGAGATGGACAAGAGATAGACTTGATTTTTAGGTCGCTTGTTCGGAGACCTATAAGGATCTCCACTTGATTCGGAGCTTATTAAGTATTGGTTCTATTCATTTTATGTATATATGAGCATGGCGGTTCATCCTCTTATATGATGTTACACACTTTTTCTAGAACTGTTGAGATTTGAGTACGGTTCGATGTCTTGTAGCCTTGTCGGCTCATATTTTGTAGATCATTTTGTCAGCTCGTCGGCTTGTGTATATGTATGTGGGCATGCTTGTTGATGTTGATATAAAAGTGCTTTAGCCTAATGGAAATGGTATTACTCGTGCGTAGAGATTGTTGGCAGGCCGGGAACTTGTAGATATGATTGTAAAAGTAAAGATGCAGTGGTGTCAAATTGGGTTAGCTCCGGGTGCCGTCATATTACTTCGGTTGGGTAGTATGTAGCCGCTTGGACACTAATTTTGAGAGCTCTTAAATTAGAAATCCTTTTTCAAGATCAGTACAAGAGTCTATTACCCTTTTATCTCTTATTATATCATATCATGTTTTATAAGATGTCTCAGATCTCCTAGACATGTCTATATACATACAACATCTCTAACCCTCGTGTCGTTCTCATTTCAATTATGTCTTGTGTCCACACTTATGATGCTGTTACACCTCGAAAAAATTTTCGTTAACGTACAGTGAATAGGCCAGAGAAGGGCATGACGTATGCGATGTTTTGATAAGTAAGAAACAATATTTAATGGTCCTAATTAAGATTTCCAAAGACATTCAAGATAAGGAAAGAAAGTTGTTAAGGAAAGCAAGTCATATGTCGCGTGTCGGACAAGATTTACGAGTATCGAGTTAATGACGTTTTGATGATGCTTTGAGAAAGAGTTATGACGTTCCTTAGAATGGTATTTAGGTGTTAAACAAGTGTTAAGAAGGTTCCATAAGGGTCGGAGATCAAACGAGTCGACGAAAATGATTTCGGAATCACTGGGCATTATACGGCCCAACATACTGGCCGTATAAATTATACTGGCCGTATGTCTGGCCGTATAATCAGCCCAGAATGGCATGTCTCACTGGACCAGATCTACGGCCAGACATACGGCCAGTAGAAAATATACGGACCGTATGTTGGTCCGTAGATCTCGGTCGGGACAGATTGTGAATTAATATAAGGGACCTCTCTTTCATTTCATTTTTCATTTCATTCCCACTCCACAAGTCAAGAAACCTCTAGAATACTCCCTACACTTCATCCATAAGAACACAAAGGAAATTGATGATCAACTTCATCAAACCAACATAAATCAAGAGTGTGAAACCCATTAAAGTCATCTAAGCCAAGAAAATCCCAAGAGAGGTGAAATAGGGTTTTGGTGCAAGAAGGATACTTCCACTCAAGCCTTGTTTCTACGCTATCTAAGGTAAGTTTCATGGTATTTTCATGATGTTTGAAGTATTGATAAGTTGAAACACTTGGATTATGGAAGGGTATAGAAAATGGGTCATAAATGTGTGAATAGTGTCATTGTTGAGTAGTAGTTTGGATTGAATCATGAAAATGGATGTGTTGTGATTGTAAATACGTTATAAATGACATTTAGAACATGGAATAAGTATTGTATGAGAAAGAACGCGATAGTGAACTATGGTCATGATTACGGGGAACTTGAAGTGAAATTATGAAATGTGGGCAATGCAATTGAATGATGATCGTTGTTTATGATACTGTGATGGTTGTTATAAATGTTTGGGAGTTGATATGGAATATGGAGAAAGTTGTATAAACAAAGGAAATGCTGCCCAATTTTCTTTACCTCTAGTAAGCCCGTTCTTATAATTGTGTAGCTAATGTTGATACGAATTCTCTTGAAGGTAAAACGGGTGCATTAAAGGAGAACGAGTAAGCGATAGAATAGTTAAACGACAAAGGTATGTGAGGATAGTCCTTTGTTTCTAAGGCATGAATCTTATGGCATGAATTTCCTCCTTTCTCATGAATGCCCTATCTTCAAGAAAACTATGAATCCGTGTTCATGAATAGCCATATGAGATAAGAGATACACGATGAGTATGATAATGATGATGATAAGCTTAAGTCTAAAAATCCTAGAGTCCATGATATGATGTTCCTGTACAGCTAATGAAGCTATCTAGAATCTATTGATGTTGATTATTGTATATACTCACCTTATATGCTAATTCCTTCAAGGTGAGGCAGAATGTTTATGAATGCTCCATAATTTAATCGGGGGTTCACGACCTTACGTCACCCCGATAAAGTATAGTTATCCTTGAGTTTCCATGCATGCATAATGATGAGTATATTATGATGAGCATATAATGATGATATTACACCGCGCCTATATGGCCGGGCAGTCACCGCTAAGGCGGGCAGCTATACACCATGGCCAGACACCACTAGTGGGCGGCATGAGACGGTACCCCGGACGCGAGAGGCCTGGACGCAGGCTAATGTTATTGATTATCACACCGTACCTATATGGTCGGGCAACTTATATATTTATGCATATATGATATGATGATGACTATGAGAGTAAGCCAGCATGCATTATTTCTTTTATGATTCAATCAGTACAGATTGTTCCTCATTTGATGCCTCCTCATTTTATTGATGTTTCATTATTGGTTATGCCTTACATACTCAGTACAATGTTCGTACTGACGTTCTTTCCCTTGGATGTTGTGTTCATACCCACAGGTAGACAGGGAGACGGTGCAGATCCATAGGAGCTATCAGCAGATTTGAGAGCCCTCCTTTATTTCGGAGGTGCTGTTTTGAGACAGTATTTTTGTGTTCATATATGTTGGATACGACGGGGTCCTGTCCCGTCCATATATCTAGTATTCTAGTAGAGGCTCGTAGATACGCAGTGTGGGTAGTATGGTCTCACAGTCTTTCATGTATATGCATGTATATATATTATTTTGATAGCCGAAGGGCTTATGTATATAAAGTAAATATGTTTCAAATGCTAATAGTTTCTATGATTATGAGTATATATATTATGAATGAGAGCAAATGAGTAATAGAATGAGCGGTGTTCGGTGGTTAGCCCCGGATACCCGTCATGGCCGTATTTGGGTCGTGACGATAGAAATGGTATCGAGCTTGGAAGTTCAGTCCTAGGAAGTGTCTACGAGCCGTGTCTAGTAGAGTCTTGTTTATGGTGTGTTGCGCGCCACGCTAATAAACAGGAGGCTACAGGGCATTTAGGAAAAATGACCATCTTTTTTCTTATGAGATCGTGCGATAGAGCCGTGTATTAAATTTTATCCTCCCTAATAGTGTGTTGTCATTTCAAAAATGTCGCCAAAGGGAAAAGCTAAAGCCGCCCAGAAGGGCAAAGACTACGATGCAAAGGCGGGCAGAAAGAGAGCCGCCAATGAATGTAGATGAGGGTGAATCACACCATGAGGCTCTATCTAATGCCTCCACTACTCCGCCTATTACGGAAGAGCAAGAAGGGGCTTCAGTTCCAGCTCCTATGCCTCCAGTTCCTCCACCGTACTTTGGGTCAACAAGTGACCGAGGCCATTCATTTATTGACACAGTTAGTTGCCGCCCAAGAACAACGGCAGAATGTGGGGCCAAGTGATCGGTCAGCTAGTACTAGAGCCCGTGACTTTATGAGCTTGAATCCTCCGAAATTCTTTGGGTCAAAGCCGGATGAAGATCCGCAAGGCTTTATTGATGAAATGTTGAGAACATTGCGGATTATTCATGCCTCCGAGACCGAATCCGTGGAGTTAGCATCTTATAGACTCCGAGATGTGGCGGTATTATGGTATAATAATTGGATAGCATCGAGAAAAGAGAATGCGCCTCCTCCCATTTGGCAAGAATTTGTAGATGCTTTTATTCCCCATTATTTGCCACCCGAGGTCCGCCGAGCTAGAGCGGATAGATTTCTAAATTTAAAGCAAGGGAATATGAGTGCCCGGGAGTATAGCCTTCAATTTAATTCTTTGGCTAGTCCCGACTATGGTGGCCGACATGGGAGATCGGGTACATAGGTTTGTGAGTGGCTTAGGGCCACATTTGTTTAAAGATTGTTTGACGGCTTCATTGCAAGATGGGATGGATATTTCCCGCATTCAAGCCCATGCCCAAAATCTAGAAGGACAACAACCTCCGCAAAGGGGTGATCGTGATGTTGATAGGGGGAAAATCAAAAGGGCCAGATCTATGGGCACAGGTAGTGATTATAGAAGCGGATCACGGCAGACATATTCTAGGCACTCGGGCCGATGAAGGTGACTAGTGCACCTCCCCGATTTACGAGGAGATTTCGATCGCTCTTTCCGTTCGGGACGGGGTCGAGTTCGAGGGCCCCAGGTTCTCAGTTTGGGGGAGACTATAGCCAGAGGAGACCTCCAGTATCGCGATGCAGCCAGTGCGGTAGATTACATTCCGGACAGTGTCGCCAGGGTTCGGATGCTTGTTATACTTGTGGTCAAGTAGGGCACATGATGAGAGATTGCCCGTCGATGAGCGGTAGAGTTGGGGTCCAGCCTACAGGATCAGCGACTGGTTCTTCCTCGGTGCGCCGGTGGGAAGCATTCTCAGATTCCAGTAGGCCGAGGTAGAGGCCGAGGGGGAGCATCTACTTCAGGTGCCACTCAGCCCCGCATATATGCTTTAGCCGGATGACAGGATCTCGAGTCATCCCCAGATGTGGTTACAGGTATATTGTCCGTATTCTCTTATGATGTGTACGCATTGATAGATCCGGGTTCTACGCTATCTTATATTACTCCATATGTTGCAAATCGTATTGGGGTGAAGCCCAAGTCAATTGAACCTTTTGAGGTATCTACTCCGGTTGGTGATCCCGTGATAGCTAGACAAGTGTACAAAGATTGCATAGTTGTGATATGTGGTCGCCAAACTAAAGCTGATTTAGTTGAGCTGGAAATGTTAGACTTCGATGTGATTATGGGTATGGATTGGTTGGCCTCATGTTATGCTAATGTTGATTGCCGAATGAAATTGGTTCGATTTCAATTTTCGGGAGAGCCCATGCTTGAATGGAAGGGTAATGCGGCATCTCCAAGAGGTAGGTTTATTTCCTACCTTAAGGCAAGAAAGATGATAGGTAAGGGCTATATTTATCACTTAGTCCGAGTTCATGACACCGAAGCAAAGTCCCCAACTTTCCAATCCGTTCCGGTAGTGAATGAATTCCCGGATGTATTTCCAGATGAACTTTTAGGCCTTCCTCTAGAAAGAGAAATCGATTTCGCTATTGATGTGTTGCCGAATACTAAGCCCATTTCTATTCCTCCTTATCGAATGGCTCCGGCAGAATTGAAAGAGCTAAAGGCACAGTTGAAAGATTTGCTTGAGAAGGGGTTTATTAGACCCAGTTCATCACCGTGGGGAGCACCAGTCCTATTTGTGAGAAAGAAAGATGGCTCCCTACGAATGTGCATTGATTACCGGCAGTTGAATAAGGTGACGATAAAGAATAAATATCCTCTTCCGAGGATTAATGATTTATTTGATCAACTACAGGGCGCCAAGTGGTTTTTCAAAATAGACTTGAGATCGGGTTATCATCAAGTGAGAGTTAGAGAATAATATATTCCCAAAACAGCCTTCAGAACGAGATATGGCCATTATGAATTTTGGGTGATGTCATTTGGGCTAACTAATGCCCAGCAGTGTTCATGAATTTAATGAATAATGTATTCAGGCCTCTCTTGGATCTATTCGTAATAGTATTCATTGATGATATTACGGTGTATTCTCGCACGGAATCGGAACATGCGGATCATTTACGTATTGTTCTTGGAATTCTTCGAACTCGAGAATTGTATGCTAAATTTTCAAAGTGCGAGTTTTGGATGAATTCTATTACATTTTTGGGCCATGTTATTTCAAATGATGGCATTCGAGTTAACATTCAGAAAATTGAAGTTGTGAAGACTTGGCCAAGGCCTACGACGCCTACAGAAGTTCGTAATTTTCTGGGATTGGTAGGTTATTATAGAAGATTCATAGAGGGCTTTTCATCTATTTCAGCCCCATTGACGAAGCTAACACAGGAGTCAGCAAAATTTTGGTGGAATGATGCTTGTGAGCGTAGCTTCCAAGAGTTGAAGAACAGGTTGACCTCAGCTCCAGTTTTAACATTTCCCGAAAGAAGGGCTAGATGGTTATGTTGTGTATTGTGATGCTTACGGCGTTGGGTTAGGTGTGTATTGATGCGGCATGGTAAAGTCATTGCTTATGCTTCGAGGCAGTTTGCGGAAACATGAAAAGAACTACCCTACTCATGATCTTGAATTGTTGCGATTATTCATGCATTAAAAATCTGGAGACATTACTTGTATGGTGTGCATGTTGATATCTATACGGATCACAAGAGTCTCCGATACATTTTCAAACAAAAGAGAGTTGAATGTACGACGGGCGGTGGTTAGAATTATTGAAAGACTATGATGTGAATATTTTATACCATCCCGGGAAAGCAAATATAGTAGCCGATGCACTTAGCCGCCGATCAATGGGCAGTCTATTTCAGTTCCTTCGGAGAAGAAAGAAATGATCCATGAATTCCATTAACTAGCTAATCTGGGAGTACGTTTAATTGATTCAGGTGGTGCAGGAGTTAATGTTAATAATCCCACAGTCTCGTCCTTGGATATGGAAGTGAAAGAGCGACAGTATGAAGATCCTCAATTGAATCATTATAGAGATGCATGTCATGCAAAAGAGAAGTCTCCATTTGAAATCTCTATAGATAGAATTCTTAGATACCGAGGTAGGCTATGTGTCCCAAATGTTGCAGAATTACATCGCCGAATTCTAGAGGAAGCTCATTATTCTCGGTATTCTATTCATCCAGGGCAACAAAGATGTATCATGATCTCAAGTTGATATATTGGTGGGATGGCATGAAAAGAGACATAACGAAATTTGTAGCACAATGTCCAAATTGCCAACAAGTGAAGATCGAACATCAAAAGCCGGGGGATTATTGCAAGCAATGGAAATTCCTACATGGAAATGGGAAATGATCAACATGGATTTTATTGTAGGATTACCTCGTTCCCGAGGCAAGTATGATTCTATATGGGTGATTGTGGATAGATTGACGAAAGCAGCTCATTTTCTTCCTGTCAGAACCACCTACTCAGCGAAAGATTATGCGAGGTTGTATATCAAGGAAATTGTGAGACTTCATGGTGTTCCGATATCCGATATCCATTATTACAGACAGAGGGGCATAGTTTACAGCCAAGTTCTGAAAATCTTTCCAAGAAGGTTTGGGTACTCAAGTGAGGCTTAGTACGACATTTCATCTGTAAACTGATGGACAGGCCGAGCGTACTATTCAGACATTGGAGGATATGCTAAGAGCATGCGTACTAGATTTCGGTGGTAGTTGGGATGACCACTTACCCCTTATTGAGTTTGCATATAACAATAACTACCATTCCAGTATCCAAATGGCTCCGTATGAAGCTTTATATGGAAGGAAGTGCAGATCTCCAATTGGATGGTTTGAAATCGGAGAAGTGCAATTAATAGGCCCTGAGTTGATCCAACAAGCAGTAGAAAAATTTAAGGTGATCCGAGATCGATTGTTGACAGCCCAAAGTCGCCAAAAATCTTATGCGGACAACCGCCGGCGAGATCTAGAATTCCAATTTGACGATTGGGTGTTTTTGATGGTGTCACCAATGAAAGGTGTGATGAGATTTGGCAAGAAAGGAAAGCTAAGTCCCCGATATATTAGACCCTATAAGATTATCCACAAGGTGGGTCAAGTAGCTTATGAATTGGACTTGCCTTCAGAGCTTGAACTAGTCCATCCAGTTTTCCATGTCTCAATGCTCTGCAAGTGTGTTGGAGATCCTACAAAGATTGTGCCAATAGATGATGTTCAGATCACGAAAAAGCTAGCCTATGAAGAAGTGCCTATTGCCATACTAGACAGGCAAGTACGAACTTGGAACAAGGAAGTAGCTTCGAAAGGTCTTATGGCGAAATAACAATCGAGAAGAGATGACTTGGGAGGCAAGAGAAGATGAAATCCACATACCCCATTTATTCCGGCCCCGGAAGAGATCTATGATAAGACATCGAGATTATAAGGTATGTATGCTTTTCTTTTATGCATATGGGTCGTGTGTGGCCAATTTATATTGCTATTGTGTTGTTGCCACGTGAGGCAATGTTATTATGGGTTGTTGTTATAGGATGGTAGTGCCATATTACGGGGAAACTACAGCGAAATTTTTATAGAATCCCCGATGACTTAACATTCGAGGACGAATGTTCCAAAAGGGGGAAGAATGTTACACACTTGGAAAATTCCCCGTTAGCGTACGATGAATAGACCGCGAAGAGGGCATGACGTATGCGATGTTTTGATAAGTAAGAAACCTTTAATGGTCCTAATTAAGATTTCCAAAGACATTCAAGATAAGGAAAGAAAGTTGTTAAGGAAAGCAAGTCATATGTCGCGTGTCGGAGAAGATTTACGAGTATCGAGTTAATGACGTTTTGATGGTGCTTTGAGGAAGAGTTATACGTTCCTTAGAATGGTATTGAGGTGTTAAACAAGTGTTAAGAAGGTTCTATAAGTGTCGGAGATCAAACAAGTCGACGAAAATGATTTCGGAATCACTGGGCATTATACGGCCCAACATACTGGCCGTATAAATTATCACGGACCGTATGTCCAGGCCCATAGATTCAGCCCAGAATGGCATGTCTCACTGGACCAAATCTACGGCCAGACATACGGCCAGTAGAAAATATACGGACCGTATGTTGGTCCGTAGATCTCGGTCGGGACAGATTGTGAATTAATATAAGGACCTCTCTTTCATTTCATTTTTCATTTCATTCCCACTCCACAAGTCAAGAAACCTCTAGAACATTCCATACACTTCATCCACAAGAACACAAAGGAAATTGATGATCAACTTCATCAAACCAACATAAATCAAGAGTGTGAAACCCATTAAAGTCATCTAAGCCAAGAAAATCCCAAGAGAGGTGAAATAGGGTTTTGGTGCAAGAAGGATACTTCCACTCAAGATTTGTTTCTACGCTATCTAAAGTAAGTTTCATGGTATTTTCATGATGTTTGATGTATTGATAAGTTGAAACACTTGGATTATGGAAGAGTATAGAAAATGGGTCATAAATGTGTGACTAGTGTCATTGTTGAGTAGTAGATTGGATTGAATCATGAAAATGGATGTGTTGTGATTGTAAATACGTTATAAATGATATTTAGAACATGGAATAAGTATTGTATGAGAAAGAACGTGATAGTGAACTATGGTCATGATTATGGGAACTTGAAGTGAAATTATGAAATGTGGGCAATGCAATTGAATGATGATCGTTGTTTATGATATTGTGATGGTTTTTATAAATATTTGGGAGTTGATATGGAATATGGAGAAAGTTGTATAAACAAAGGAAATGCTGCCCAATTTTCTTTAGCTCTAGTAAGCCCGTTCTTATAATTGTGTAGCTAATGTTGATACGAATTCTCTTGAAGGTAAAACGGGTGCATTAAAGGAGAACGAGCAAGCGATAGAATAGTTAAACGACATAGGTATGTGAGGCTAGTCCTTTGTTTCTAAGGCATGAATCTTATGGCATGAATTTCCTCCTTTCTCATGAATGCCGTATCTTCAAGAAAACTATGAGTCCGTGTTCATGAATAGCCATATGAGATAAGAGATACACTATGAGTATGATAATGACGATGATAAGCTTAAGTCTAAAAATCCTAGAGTCCATGATATGATGTTCCTGTACAGCTAATGAAGCTATCTAGAATCTATTGATGTTGATTATTGTATACACTCACCTTATATGCTAATTCCTTCAAGGTGAGGCAGAATGTTTATGAATGCTCCATAATTTAATCGGGGGTTCACGACCTTACGTCACCCCGATAAGATATAGTTGTCCATTGAGTTCCATGCATGCATTATGATGAATTATGTATTATTATGAGCATATAATATGATGATATTACACCGCCCTATATGGCCGGGGGGACGGGGGAAAAAACAGTCACCGCTAAGGCGGAAGCAGCTATACACCATGGCCGGATGGCATGGGCGGACACCACTCGTGGTCGGCATGAGATGGTACCCCGGACGCGAGAGAGAAAGAAGAAAAACCTGGACGCGGGCTAATGTTATTGATTATCACACACGTACCTATATGGATTGGGCAACTTATATATTTATGCATATATGATATGATGATGACTATGAGAGTAATATATGTTGTATATTCAAAGCATTATTTTTTTATGATTCAATCGATTCTGTATTGTTCCTCATTTGATGCCTCCTCATTTCATTGATGTTTCATTATTGGTTATGCATTACATACTCAGTACAATGTTCGTACTGACGTTTTTTTCCCTTGGACGTTGTGTTTATGCCCCCGATATGAGTAGACGGGGAGACGAATGCGGATCCATAGAGCTATCGTTAAGAGAAGACTTTACGGGAGCCCTCCTTTATTTCGGAGGTGCTATTTTGAGACAGTATTTTTATGTACATATATGTTGGGTACGACGGGGTCTGTCCGTCCATATGTCTAGTATCTAGTAGAGGCTCGTAGACACGCGGTGTGGATAGTATGGTCTCACAGTACAAATCTTTCATGTATATGCATATATATATATTATTTTGATAGCGGAATAAAGTTCAAAGGGCTTATGTATATAAAGTAAATATGTTTCAAATGCTAATAGTTTCTATGATTATAAGTATATATATTATGAATGAGAATAGATGAGTAACAGAATGAGCGGTGTTCGGTGGTTAGCCTCGGATACCCGTCATGGCTCTATTCGGGTCGTGACAGATGCCATCTAAAACAGGCTTCATAATGGACCGGTCTAAGACACAAGCATAATATGTATACATCTAACATATCTTCCTTTCACCCACATATCATTCAGATCAAGATTAGTTACTTTCCTAGCATTACTCAATTAGGTCGTATTATCATATCCTCTGGATGCATACAAAAGTAGCATACACTAACCCATCACCTCATGATATTGTCAAAGTCATAAGAGCACTAATGAAAGGATTTAATTCCTTTTACGTCTCTTTCCCTTGTATGCCTGGGGAACGGTGCGGACGAGATTCACTTATATTTGGGTACCTCCCAATTTGCAGTATGAAATGTATGCTACAGTGTGCCTCTGCTTTCCAGAGCGTGTGTTGATTTTTTTGCTTACACCATACAATTTACCTTACCTAAGTTCTACTACTCTGCTAGCCTCTCATGACCTCGAGGAGATCTCACATCTGACTACAGGTATTATGGATGGTGGGAATCCATATTTTGATCCTTCAGTTTGACATTTCTTTAGGATCTCATCCTAGTCATCCACTAGAGCGACATTACATGATGTGTTCTTACTCGTAGTATAACGTTTGTTAACTGCCTTAGCTATAAGAAACACGAATGTCTCATCTTGGCTTGCTCCCCATAAGCGCCCAAGGCGGTTACGCGTGTGAGAAAGCCAATCTTATCATCTTGTACGACATACTCTAATATTGTATATGTGCCAATTAACAAATATGATCGAAATATTCATGAAAAGAATAAACATGTATGTTATTCCAAAAAGGAATATCCAGATATAATATTCAAAACATTTAAATAAGGAAATACAACACTCTACAATTTGTGCAAGCCTAGAGATTTTATGTGCTCAATAAATACATCCCTAGATATTGGCTTTGTCAAGGGATCAACCACCATTTTGTGTGTTTGAAATGTACTGCAGAGTGACTTTTTACGTGTTATGATGTCTCTAACAAAGTTATACTTTGTATCTATGTGCTTAGTCTTACTATGATACTTAGGATCTTTTGTATAAGCTATGGCTGCTTGCCTATCACAAAAGAGTTTCACTGAATCTATTGACTTGCCAACGATCCCCAAAGTGTTCCATGAATCTCTTTAGCCACACAACTTCTTGTACTGCTCCAGAACATGCGACAAAATCTGCTTCCACTGTTGACAAAGCTATGCGTGTTTGTTTCTTGCTACTCCACGAAATGGTACCATTATTAAGCAAAGAATCTATAACCAGAAGTGGAGTTTCTTTCACCTAAGTCTCTGCTCCAGTCAGCATCAGAGTAACCTATCAATTGTAAGTCACTACCTTGATAACATAATTTGTAATCAGCAGTGCCCTTCAAATAACTCAAGATTCTTTTAACAACTCTCCAATATGTTTGTCCTAGATTGGACTGATAACGGCTTAGAAGACCCACTGCATAACAGATATCTGGACGTGTACACAACATTGCATACATTAAACTACCAATTGCACTTGAATATGGGACCCTCTTCATGGCTTCTTTTTCATTCAGTTGTGGGACACATTTCAAGGCTCAAACTTTCACCTTTAGCTATAGGATCTTTTATCCTAAACCGCTCAAGAGGCTTTTCTATATATGACTCTTGTGATAGAGCTCTTATATTCTTAGAGCGATCTCTATTGATTTTAACCCCAAGGATATAATCTGCTTCACTCATGTCCTTCATTTCAAAATTGAGGGACAACTAACTCTTTATATTGTTTACGAAATGAAGTTATTTCCTGCGAATAGTACACCTTCCACATAAAGGGATAATATTACAAAATCACTTTCAGACCGCTTCATAGACACACAGTGGTCTTTGTCAATCATATTAAAGTCATAAGACATAATAGCTCGATGAAATCTCAAATAGCACTGCCTAGATGATTGTTTAATTCCATAAATGGACCTTTTGTGTTTGAAAACTTTGCGCTCTTGACCATTTTGGATGAAACCTAATGGTTGTTCCATAAAAATTTCTTCATCTAGTTCTCCATTGAGAAATGCGGTCTTTACATCAATTTGATGTAACTCCAAGTTCATGCTTGCAACTATAGCTAGAATTAGTCTAATAGAGCGAATCTCTTTGGAGAGAGAAGGTATTTTCATAGTCAATACCCTCTTGTTGTGTGTACCCCTTGGCCACTAAGCGGGTTTTGTAATGTTCAATAGAGCCATCCGCCTTTCTTTTAATTTTGAGAACCTATTTGCTCCCAACTGCCTTTCAGCTTGGCGGAAGATCAACTAAATCCCAAACCTGATTTGTCCTCAGGGACTCCTTTTCCTCATCCATTGCTTTTATCCGCTTATCCTTAGCAGAGCCTGAAAGAGCCTCTTGGACTGATTTTGACTCTTCATCATCTTGCAGAGTTACTATCAATGCTTCAGCTTCGATCTCAAAATGACGTCGGGGAACAGTACCCAGTGTACTCCTGCGTAACTTTGTCTCATGGGGAATATCCTCTAAATGAATAATACTCCCACTTGGATCAGCAAGAGAAGGTACAACTTCTTGTTCCTCACTTCTTTGGTCTTGAAGATTCTCGTGCTAATCCACAACTTCGCAAGATAACACAGTTATATCAATATTACCCTTACTAGGAAATTCTGTCTCTATAAATGTGGCATCTCGTGATCCAAGCTCTGTTATGCTTCCATCTTATTTTCTCCTATGAAGATATAACCCTTTGATTGTTTTGAATAGTCAATGAAGATGCATTTCTTGCCCCTTGGGCCCAACTTTCCATATTTATAAGAAGAATCATGCACGTATGCTGCAGACCCCCAAGGTTGCAATACATTTAAGTCAGGTTTTCTACATGTCCATAATTCATAGGATGTGGAAATAACAGATTTATAGGGCACACGGTTAAGCACAAAAGCTACAAACATCAATACATGGAAATTGACAAGTTAGCCTGCACCATCATAGACCTAACCATTTCAAGCAAAGTTCTATTTCTTCGCTTAGCTACTCCATTTTGTTGAGCAGTGTATGGAATTGTTAACTGTCTTACAATTTCTTTTTCATCACATAGAATTGATCTGATAAATACTCACGTCCACGATCATTTCTTAATGCTTTTATTCTTTGGTTTAATTGATTCTATACTAAATTCATAAATTGTCTAAAGCATTCCAAGGCTTCTGACTTATGGGAGATCAAATAAACATGACTGTAGCGAGTATAATCATCTATGAATGTGATGAAATATGAGGCTACATGTCTTTCCCTCACACTCATAAGACCACATATATCAGAATGAATGAGTTGCAATAGAAACTCAACTCTGGTTCCCTTTCTAAATGATTTTCTAGTTGTTTTTCCTGCTAGACAGTGTTCACACATTGGCATTTCAATTTTAGTTAAGGACCCCAACAATCCTACTTTTTCTTATCTATTTATCCTTTCAGGACCTATATGTCCAAGTCTAGTATACCAAGTATTTACATCTAAAATAGGGGTTGTTGTTAAAGCAAAACAACCATGATTATTAGATATATAATTAAAACCACAAATTGTGTCCAACACAATAAAACCATAACATGAATAACCAGAACCATAATAATTGTGCCATGAACAATGTCAACAGAATTATTGTGAAAATTAAAATGAAATCTAATTTAAGAAGAGAAACAACTGAAACTAAGTTCCGCCGAATATCTAGAACATATAATACATTATGTAGAAGTAGGGTTTGACCGCCACGCAACTCTAATTTGCATGTTTCAATCTCTTTTACTTCAATTGAAGCATTATTTCCTACATAAAGCCATCTGCTTCCTGAAGGCAGCTGACAGTACTCAACAAATGATCCTCTGTCTCTGGCTATATGGTTTGTGGCAGTTGAGTCTACAGTCCACAAAGAATTAGCATTAGCCATTAATGTTGTACTAGACACATAAGCAAATTGAGGATTTTCAGTATATGGTGTTACCTTATGCTGCTTTGGGCAATCCCGCTCAAAATGACATATCTTGTGGCAAGAATAACACTCCACTTTGGTCATATCAACCTTTTTGTCACCACGTTTTCCTCTCTTCTTAAATTGAGGTTTTCTTCTCTTTTTAAATTGAGGTTTACCCTTATGATTTGGCTTACCAGATCCCTTCTTCTTCCAAGCTTTCTTGCTCGTGTTCTTTTGCTTAGGATTAGAAGTCCCAACAGATTCAGCTAGAAATGTTTGTTCATTTGTTTTAGAAGCGTCACAGCACTCATCTTCAAGAACAAGATGGTGTTCAATGTCTTAAAAAGACTTGATACTTTCATTATGGGTCATATGAACTTTCATATATTCTGAACTAGCAGGAAGAGATCTAATAACAGCTTGCACTTGCTGTTCATCAGAAAGATTATGACCAGCTGATTTTAGCTCTCTTATCACGTTAGACATATCTCTTAAGCGCTGCCTCATTGATGTGTTAGGGCGCAATCTATAGGTGTCAAACTTTATGGTCAACCTCCTAAGTTTTGTGGCAGAAGTGTCACCAAACATATCTTTCAGTGCTATCCACATTTCTTGAGCCTCATCATCCATATTGCTCAGCAACGTTATGCGAGCAATACTATTCTTTTTCTTCCAGGCTTGAAAAGCCACTTTTCTTTCTTATGTTGCTCTATGTTTCCACTAGACGACTCAACCATGACACTGTTGAGAGTCACCAAAACATAAATGCTCTTCAAGGACGTATTGAATTTTACAGTGCCAAATGTCATAATTATCACCATTCAGTTTCTCACTCTTATTCAATTCAGCAATGATAGTCTTTGAAGCCATTTCTAAATTTCTAAGCACTTAAAAAACATAACACATGTGAGCACATACACAATATATATATATATATATATATATATATATATATATATATATATATATATATATATATATATATATATATATTTGCTTCAAAAATTGCATCTAAAGTAATATCGGTGTACTATAGGTGTCGCGCCCCATTTTCCTCGCGGAAGGCGGGTTTCAACATATGAGAACTCTTTTAGCGGATTTAAAAGAGAAGAGTCGCCACCTAAAGAATCAAGGTGCGTTAGGGTACCATTTGCTACAACTAATGCATATAACTCTGTTCAAACTAGTATTCGGAACCAAAGAACGGCTAAGGGTTCAAATTACCTCAAAAAGAAGGTGTTAAGTACCTTTCAAGGTCCACAAATGTGGGTCCCTTTGGATTTAAACTATGTGGGATTAAGTGACTAAAATAAAGTGTAATGCAAAAAATTCATAGTTAGAGTAAAATCACATAAAACTGAGAGTAAAAGTAATTTTTAAAGATAGATAAATTCTAAATTCATAAGGACTGAAGTAGAATATGACTTTAAAAATATGTAACACTCTAAAAGAAAACAGAGAATAAAACGTTAGTTTAAAAATAAGTAGTCAATAAGTAAACCTTTAAAAAATAAAGAAAAGGTGACGGTCAAAATAAGTAAAAAACGTAAAGCTTTAAAAGTAAAGAGTGTGAACGAGAGTAGTAAGTTCAAAATATTAAAAAGAAGACGGATTAAGCCTATGTTAATTTTAAACAATTCGGATCAGCGTCCGACTTATTAACGGAAGACAATTTCAAAGTTCATTTTCGTCCGACTTATTAACGAAAGGATGGTAGATCCCATCTATCAACATTTAGAAGGCCTTTGATTTGCCTTGGTAGAGTAGCAAAAGTAGTGTAAATACAGTTCTCATTGGATCTGTGACTCTGAGTTGCAAGTTTATCCACAACTTTGTTGGCTTCTCTGAAGCAGTGTCTGGTAATAATGCCATTATCGATCATCAGTTGCTTAATCTTCTTCACTGTCTCTTCAATCTTCCACGGAGAGGTCCACTGATTAGTGATGCAGTTTTGAAGGAGAAGTGAGTCGGTCTCTCCAAGGATCAAGTTAAATCCATTGTTTAGGCACCAGCTAATACCAAACAAGAAAGCAACAGCTTCAGCATAATTACTAGTGCCCTGACCAAGGGGAATAGTGAAGGCCATAATAAATTTCCCTTGATCATCTCTAACAACTCCACCCCCTCCACAAGTTCCATTGATGCACGAGCCATCAGAGTTCATTTTCGCAAGAAGGAAGGGAGGCTTGATCCATTTGACCATAAAGGTGGTAGAATCACAAACCTGTATGTCCATTAATTTGCATAAATAATCCCAACTATCAGGAATGTTTGGTTTAGTAAATTGGCTCCTGATTAGCTGGCATATGTTGAAAGTGATCAGGGTGACTGATCTTCTGAGATTAGGAGCCTCATCTTCATATTTGGAGCAACATCTAGATCTCCACAACTCCCAGATAATGAATGGAGGAATAATCTTCAACATATAAGAAGCAATGGAGTTTACAGTCTTGAAATTCCAGAAATTGTAAAGGAGATTTCTCAGAGATGTGTTTCTGAAATTAATCCCCATTCTTCCTGCAAAGTGACTCCAGATGTTCTGGGCATAGTTACTATAACAAAATAAATGTTCACTGGTTTTTGCACTTGCAGTCATGTAAGGACCATAACAACAAGAACATTTGGAAGCAATATTGATGCCAAGTTTGATAACTCTGTCATCAGTGGGCATCCTATTATGAGTTGCCCTCCAGACAGTGTGAGACATTTTATAGGGGATCTTCTTTTGCCAGATTCTAGTATCAAATTGGGAAAGTTGTTTTTTTTTTGTCTGAGAATATTCCAAGCTGAGGCTTTGGTGAACTTGCCAGACTCAGTGCAGGTCCAGTAAGGACTGTCTTCACAATCATGGGCAATTTCAATAGCTAAATCAGTGATAAAGGACTTGGTAATGTTGGAAGGTTGAATATCCAAGACATTCCAGTCCCATTGCCCATTCCTAAGGACTTCATTGACTTTGATATCATAAGGAATAGGAGCATTATCCAAAGTATTATACAGAGGACCTTGCTTAGTCCAGTTATCAAACCAGAAGCTCACATTACCTTTACCAATCTTCCACCAAATGATTTCATCAATATTGTATTTTAGCTTACACATTGCCTGCCAGCTATGTGAAAGCCCAGATTTCCACTTGCAATTTAAAGTATGAGAATCCTTGCAATATTTGGCCATGATGAATTGGGACCAGAGGGAATTAGAAGTTCTAAACTTCCACCACTGCTTAGCAGTGAAGGCTTTATTATTATCTTCCGTACTTCTAAAATTGGAACCACCTTCATCATATGGGTAACAAAGTTTGCTCCATTCAACCCAATGATGTTTTCCTTCACTATCACTACCAGCCCAAAAGAACCTAGAAATGTAGAGTTCTATAAGTTCAAAGGTACCTTTTGGTGGGTATGTAGCAGCAAGAGTGTGAGTGTTCAGGGCCATGAGAACATGTCTGATAAGTACTACCCTTCCTCCAAATGAGAGAAATTTGAGGTGCCATCCCTTAACCCTGTTAATAATCTTATTAACCATGTCAGAAAAATAAGCAATAAGTTTCCTCCCTGTGTACAGAGGACATCCTAAGTATTTCATACGCAATTTGTCATATCTCATACCAAGTATTCTTTCAATCCTTCTAATGGTACTTGGGGTGGTATTAGAGGCCATAGTGAAACAACTTTTATCTCTATTGATCAGTTGCCCAGAAACTTTCTCATAAGCTTCCAAGGTGCCAAGGATAAGTTTAAGAGACTTTTTGTGACCACTAGTGAAGATAATAGTGTCATCAGCAAAGGCTGGAAGGTTAACTTTAGGGCCTTGATCCTTCATATAGAAGCCCTTGAATCCCCTATTAAGATGTAAAGCGTTGAGCATTTGTGATAAAAGTTCAGCAGTGAGAATAAAAGGAGATGGGGAGAAGGGTTCTCCCTGTCTAAAACTCATTCATGACTTAAAAAAGCCATGCCTTCTACCATTAACAATCATAGAGTACCAGTTGTTAGAAATGAATCTGTAAATAAGATCACTCCAATAATCAGAAAAGCCCAATTTCTTTAACATAAAGCAAAGAAAAGGCCAAGAGACTCTATCGTATGTCTTGGCCATATCAAGCTTGATTACCACATTCTGACCTCTCATACGTTTACTAATATCATTTATAATCTCCTGGGCAAGGAGAATGTTCTCAGTGATGGCTCTTCCTTTAACGAAGCCATTTTGGTTCTGGCTAATGATCTTAGGGAGCAGTTTACTCATTCTAGCATTCAAGATTTTAGAAATAATTTTGCTAGTGACATTGCATAGGCTGATAGGCCTAATGTCAGCAAAGTCCTGGGGAAATTCCACTTTCGGAAGCATAACCACACATGTATGAGTGAAGAATTTAGGTAAGGTGGCCCCTTGAAAGAATGAAATCACAGCATTAAATAAATCATTAGCAATAATAGGCCAGGCAGATTGAAAAAATTAATCCGCCTGGCCTTTTCCAACACCCCAATAGTAAAGTTTCAGTATATCTCTTTATACAACACAAACTTGACATAAAAAATAAAATTCAAAGACAAGCGATGAACTCCTTCGGGACACCCCTGAGTCTCGCATCGAGACTTTTCGTGGCTCCATTGCACGTGTCCCGTGAAACAAAAATCAATAGAGTAAAGAGAGATTAGCAAGCAAAAGATTTAACAATACCAAAAGGATTTGCTTAGCAATACATTAAGATCCGACCTATACCAACAAAAGTTTAAACATATTTCAAATTGTATCATATCCACAAGAATATAATATACCCACACCAACTACTAAACATCTACAATTATTCATGCTAACTAGGAATTTAAATTCATGTATGATAGAGTAAATAATTTGTCCCTGGTGCCATGATCCTTAACATACTAAAATTTCTTATTTAACAATTGAAATGCCTAATTCATGACTTCAAATCCAGGTATTGGACCTCTAAGTACTCTTCCACAATATTTAAAATAAACATTATAAACCATCCTTTAGTCATGTTTTCCGTAGAAAATATCGTGGAGTAGTATTTCTAATAGAGTAGTTAAAGCAAGGTTTCAAGTAAGTTCATGTAGCGTTCACATGCAGCACCAGAAAAATAATGGACATATTTTCACATAATTTGAAACAAGCATTTCAAATAATATCAGACTAATACCATAAGATGCAGAGATTGACCTTTCAATGAGAAACAGGAAATGAGGGTCTAGAAAAATTACCCTTATAATGAAAAGAGAATTGGTATTTATAATTGAAAGTAAGGTTGAGTTACTTCACAAGAAAGGAAAGAAATTATACTTCTAATCAAAGGGGATTCGGGAATGGCAAATTAGGAGTGATTGAAGAATTTAATTAAAGATACCAGACAGCTAGGGGCGAAATCATTTTTATCCTAAAACAGGAGATTTCCATTTGAAAATCTGTTTGCCAAGGAGTAAAAGATCTGAAGTATGGTAAGGAAACAAGCACTAAACATGGTAAAAAAGAAATACTAGAGCTTATGTTTTGCAAGGAAACTTAAAACATAGAAAAAGGCAAAATACACGTAATCATAGTCGGGATACAAAGAAATTAAAATAAAGGATAATAATAAAGGAAGGGTACTACCATATTTACTTGTATTATTTCAAATCCGAGGTGAAAATCATATATGTCGCGTCTAAATCTTGCGCGCTATTTATACGTCCTCGTCCGATACATATACGGGAAATGAATCCCGAGTTTATCGGCGAATAATAAAAGTGTGACAAAAGATGTTATTTAAACTAATACATCAAGAAATATAAATGCTACGAAACATCATATGATGTTACTTAATTAAAAGATAAACAATATAAAAATGCAATATAAAAGATACTATTAATTAAGTAAAGAATTAGTCATAAAGGGTTATGCCAGATCATAATTAAGATGAGGAAATTGTTTTGTAACCATACAAGCGGATAATTAATTGTTGAGCAAATAACAAAAGATTTATATAGTAATTTCTATAAAATGATAATTATTTGAGCTGTTAAAAGGTAAAAATAATACTGCACTTGTAACACTAAGAATAATTATGAGATATTAAAATGTGATTTATGTGGTAGCCAATTTAGTGTTCAAGTAATTCTTTATATTTACAAAGTATAATACTGTAACGATCCGCTTGGTCGTTATAGTCTTTCCGGCACTTTCGCCCCTTTCCGAGCTTGGTTAGCTCACTTTTGACCGAAGGGACCGTTGATACGCTTCCCGAGGTGTCTAGATTTGATTCGGGCGACTTTTTGTGAAATTTGAGCTTTAAGCGAAAAAGAGTTGACTCAAAGTTGACTTTTGGGTAAACGGATCTTTTTCGAAAATCCGTCGATTCCGAAATGTTCGGATGGTCGTTTAGAACTTATGTGCATGTCTGGTTCGGTTCCCAATGCACCCGGATGCATTTTGGGACTTGGGTTGGGAAGTTGGAAATGAGGTATCGGGGGTTGACTCGGTTAACGAGACCTCCGTTGGAAATTCCGAGGCCACGAGTGCGTTCGTAGCGTGTTTCTATAAGGGTCTGTGCATGTGGTTTGTGAGCAGATGGCCTCGGGAGTTGGTCGGGATTTCGGTTGGGACTTGAAAAAATATTTGGGATTCTGGTACTTGGTGTCCGCCAAAGCGGCACCAGTGCCCTCACAGCGACACCGTTGGGCGGCCAAGCTTGTTTGCCCAGACAGTCCCGACGGTCTGAGAGGATGTCGGGGCGGTGGCATCGCGGCGGTCCCGATGCCGCCATAGCAGTATCGAACATTATTTCATTAAGTGTGTATTAAAAAGCCTTTAGTCTATCATTCATTACCATTACGAAAATTGAGCTCTTAGGAACTGTTCTAGAAGATTCTTGGGGGAAATTCTTGGTGGTAAGTCCTGCTAATCTCCTTACTAATTCATTATTCCTAATCATCTTAGAATTCCTCTTTCCTTATTAGTTCCTTAGTAATGGAAGATAAAAGTGGAGTTAATGGATATTCTACTTAGGATTTTAAATGATGAAATTGTTTGGGTTTATGCTAGATTATGATGTATCTAAGGTTGTTAATCATATATCTTCCATTATTAGAGTTGAATTCTTGAATCTAAGAGTTGGGGTTTATACCCAAAATTGGGAGTTTTGCTTGAATTTCGAAATTGGATGAATCCTTGAGTTAAACTAGCAATTAGTTGATGGGTTTGATCACCTAGTGTTTAATTGGATATTTTGCCCCCGAATTTCCATTTTGTCCTTGTGGGCCCTGTTCCCCAAATTCTAGGGTTAGTCTTGACCTAATTTGAATAATATCAATATAGGTATCGATCTTTATGATTTCTAATCTAGATTTCGAATATGCCTAGACTTCTTTGATCTTGAGGCTCAGCGGAAGGGCAAGGCTAAAGAGTGATTGTTGGTGTATTGTTGTTCGGCCATCCAGGTAGGTTATGGCTTACCCTTGGTGAGACTTCATGTAGCGAAGCATATATTTAGATGATATTGTCGGAGACAGCATGTAAACCTTCGAGTATGAAGTTGGGTTGGATATTGCCTTAGGTTGGGCCCTGTTGTGTGATTAGGGCTAGCCACCCCGTTGTGTTGCGACTTGATTGTTCTATTGTGCTAGCTTGATGCCACATGTTGATAGTAGATATTGGGAACTGTTGTTCTATCTTGATTGTGATATTATAGTATCTTACTTGTTGATGTTGATATGAGGATGGAGTTTTATATGACTTGTGTAGTTTTTCATGAGCTTGTTGGTGTACCCATGTTTGGTACTTGTGATATTGATTTGATTATTGATATGGACATATACATCGCACTCATTCTCATCCTTCATGATATACTGTTGATACTTGATGAAACACTGTAATGAGCTGGGCTCTGTTTTTGGATGAGAGTGATGTGAGAGTCCGATATCCGATGTTTGTCGCGGAATCGTGGATTGAGTGAGTGCATAGACTCGCGGGTCCCCCAGGGTACTGCTGGTGAAAACCCCATGGGCAAAGATCCGGAATCTTGTCTGTCTGTTGAGCAAAGATCCGGAACGAGTATCACTTAGACTTCGCAAGTCACCTTGGGTTGTGCTACCGAGACGTGGAGGTATTCCGTCCGGAGTACATGTGTACACAACATTGTATGGCATTGCATTTGCATTCATACATTATTGCATTGCATTGCATCATGGCTTATATTGAGATGATTTGGTGCTTTACTTGTGATGTTGGTTTCGGATTGGACATATTGAGACTGGCATATTTGGGTTTAGATGCTCTACTTAGGCGATGACGTGTACTTGGTTTCGATTATGTTTGACTTATACTGTTGATTTATCTGCCTATCTTGCTTTATTGTCTAGATTATGTTAGCTATACTTAGTCGGCCTATGATACCTACCAGTATTGTGGTTTTGTACTGACTTGCACTTGCTGCATTCTTTTATGAGTGCAGAGTTCCAGGTTGGGTCTTCTTCCATCTCCCGTGGCTGATAGTCGCTATCGGGACTGCTTCGAGTTTATAGGGTGAGCAAGAGACGTTCGCTGCCTTGAAGACTCCTCTTATTATGTCTTACTTTTCCATTCTGAGACATATACAGATTTGATGTATTATTATATTCCAGACTTGTATATTTTCATTTAGATGCTTTTGTATGTATTAGACCAGACCCTGGGGGTATTTCTTATTTCCGCACTTTCTTTTATATTATATCGTAAGACTTACATGATTATTCTCTTCCGCTTAATTGATTCATTTATTTATGTCTTTATTTTCGTTGGGTTGAGGGTTCGCTTACCAAGGTGGGAAAGGTATGTGCCCGCACCGCTTAGCCAAATTGGGTCATGACAAATACTTCCCTTGTCACTACGATTGTCAAATACAAATAAACCTATCTTGCAAAAACAACGAACCACATCATACTCTGAATCAACATTTTTTTCCTTAATACAACTGGGAACCAATTTTTATTGACAAATAAAAGCATCTCTTATAAAGAACAAATATATTAACCATCCTAGTTACACCAGTTGTAACTTTCACATTCAAGCCAAAAATAAGATCCGAAAGGTAACCTAAATTAAGAAAAAAGATATAAAAATTGTCAGAGAAATATTTAAATTGTTTTAAAACAAACGGAATTTATTAAACTTAAGCAAGATCCATATTGTATTTCTAAATATCAGTTCCCATAATCTCTACAATAATCATATTCTTTATTCCGTTAACACTCCTTGCATTTTCTTTATCGCTTCTGTATATTGACCTCGTGTGGTACTATTTTATAGATAAATTACAACCTAAAGGCGATGATTTTTCTTAATTATTAACTTACCTTTTTTTAAAGCTCTTATTGCCTGGCATGCTAGTTATTTCCTTCATCTCAATTTATGTGACACTTATCACTTTTCGAGAGTTAATTTGACTAAATTTTGAAGCTGAATTGAATTATATTAACTCAATATTTTAAAATTAAAATTTATACAGTTGAAAACTACATGAAAAGTATTATAAGTCACTTTTATCATATCAATTTGGTGGGAAAAAAGACATCTTAATGATGGTCAAAATTCATACAGTTTGAATCTCATAAAGCGAAAAGTATACATAAATTGTGATAGAGGGAGTATAAACTTTTGTATCCAAATAAATCATTCACCAAACTTACCAACTTTCAACACTGTAAATAATTCAAATCATTTCCGAACACCCCTGATATTAACTTACTATGTAATTCAATTTTGTTATATAATGCTAATGCACCCCTTGTTGAGCATTGACTTTTCTCCCCAAAAGTTTCCACATCAAGAACCAATGGCTAATCAATACATTTTACCCCAGAATCGTTATTTATATATGGGGATATGGTGAAGCACTGGAGATATCATTAATAATTGCTATATATTTAGATTTTAACTTCCTCATTGTTTACAACAACAACAACAACATGCCCAGTGTCAAGAGTCTCTGTGCAGGAGATCATTTATAAAATTAATTAGATTAAAACATACATTAGAGAGGGTAAATTAGTTAGACAATAATTTCTTTTATTATTATCAATAAATAGATTAAAGATTTGTTACAAAAAATTAAAATAAAGGAGATAAACATAATATCGTAAGTCACAAGGGAAATTAGTGTTATGAGGTCAAATTTGTTGGGAGGAATATGAAACTATTCATATTATTCATGTTAATTCATGTATACTTAAAACAAATGATAGACTCAAAAAGTGAGCCAAGAATAAAAATTGCAATGTGGTTCACAAACTTTGAATTGCTATATATCTATTAACAATCATTTATTTAGTTACGTGCCGCTGATGATATTCTTGCAGTGGCGGATAATGTAAAATCAAATACGAAATGATATTAATAGAATTAACTTTAGAATTAAACCAAAGAATACAAACATGTATAGCAATTGAATATGAAGCAATTAGATTAGTAATTTGATTGAACAATAATTAGTATTTGTAAGCTTTATATTTTAGTTAAACGCACTTTAATACATCATTTCAAAAAATTATTGCATCAACTTCATTTTTCCATTAAAATATTATAATATATTAATTCAAATTTTTATTAGACCCTCTTTTAAGGTTTCCTCCTTGCATTCTCATATGCAGGTGTTAACCAATTTCACAAAACACAATGAGGTTACATCAATTTAAATTTGAAAATTCTCTCTAAAATTATAATAAAGATCAATTTCAAATTCAAGTAAATCTCGGATTCACATACAAATCGCAAAAAATGCTAATTTCATACAATATATTCAAAAAGTAAATTATGAATTATCATCTAGTTAAGTTTATTTTAATACATTCTAAAACAAAAGAAAACTAATCCCTAAAAACAAATATAACAGATAGCAAGCTAAAAAAAAAAACATACTTTTTTAGGAAAATTACTTGCATAAGCAGCATATGCCAATGAATGAAGTAGCAAGGAAAAAAGGTATGTAAACGGTTGTGAAGAGAACATCTTAAGTATGTCAATGGATAATAAATAAGAAAATATATTTTTCTATTGAAACGAAAGCTATTGAGTTTACCAATTTCTCAATCTTCTTTTCTCTAGGTAATCCATCTAAAGTTCCTCTCAATCAGCTGGATTAAATAAATAAACTATCACCATTATTAAGCAATAACATAAACACGTAAAATCAACCAAAAGATCATAATACTATGAGCATTAGGTTCAATAAATAATAATCTGAAATAGTAACAAAAGTTAGCAATTAGAAAGCGACTAATCGACTAATTAAATTTCCAATAAGAAATTAATTTTCTAATTTACGTAGTCGAGTGTATCCATTTTCTATCAAAAACAAACAAACAACATTAAAATAATTACATTAAAAAATAATATTTGTTTAACTTTAGGCCTGGGTATAGTAGGCAAAAAACCTATTTTAGTGTCATAATTTCCTGTAATACGACTATCACCATCTCAGGCATAGAAATGAAATGTTAAAACTAAATAAATTTTGAAAAATGAAGAATATGAAGAATGCAGTAAATATGTATTAACGAATAGAGCTAACGAATAATATCAAAAGTGGAGAACCTCTAACATTGTCATTATGTATTACTGATGGGATATATATAAAAGACGTTATCAAAAATTATAATTCAAATATTATATCAATCTATACAAAAAAGAAGAAGATTTTTGTACCATTCCTTTCGTTTTCTTTTCTCTTTTTTCTTTTCTTTTCTTTTCTTTCTTTCTATATTTATACCTTTTACTTTCAACATAAAAGGAATAAATAATCTACAATTAATGAGGCAATAATTATAATTTTTAATATTTTTGGTTGAAATGTGGCAATAATTGTAATTTCCTTATGTGGCAATAATCTTAATTAAAGTCCTATAATTACTACCTTTGAGCAAGGATCTTGTTTCAAGACTAATATCCCATTAAAATATGCCAGTGTATATTAATTTGAACTTTCAAATCTTTATTTTATCTCTCATCCATTTGATTTATTCTCCAATCAATATCCACCAAAATAAAATTTAAACCATTTTCAATTAAAAGTGGCATTTGGTCAATAATATTAAATTTTTTTATCATAATTCCTTAATTTAATGTTTTTCCTCTATAACTTTTAATTTAGATTTAAATATGATAATTGGTTAATATCAAATTTGCCTTTGCAATACCGTAATCAGTGTCCAGTTAAAAAATTAATGTATAATTATTATTAACAAATGAAATCCTGCATACTAAAATCTTATTAAAGATGGTAATAGAATAATAAGTATATCTTGTACCATTTTAATATTTTTTTTTTTTTTGGAATACCGTCATGTAATATTACATCTTACCATTTAAAAGAGTATTATTGACTATAAATTAGATTCAAGAATATCAATTAATTATATTTCTCCAATCAAACATTTAATAATGTCAATTAATTTCTTTTTAAAATTAATGCAAATAGAATTTGTTGCTACGTGGCTCGTTCATATTACGCCACTTGGCTTAATATTAAGCTCGACTACCCTCCTTTTATTATAATATAGATATAAATGTAACACACAAAAAAATAAAATAAGTATATATGGAAGTGACAAAATGATTATGCAAAAAGGTCAAATAGTTTCCTGATCACATAAAGTAAACTAGCAGCTTAGCAAAGATAGGTACGGTACAGGAAGGTCAAAATTGGGTGTCAACAAATGACCCATGTTCAAAAGTCTTCGTTTGCCTTACTTTCATCACATATAACCTTAAGCATCCCAATATTTTCTAGATCAACCATGCACAAATTAAATATTATAGTTCTAAATGAGCAAGTTGTCTACCAATTTAGAACTCCTACTCGGAAAGAAAATGTCATTATTTTTTATAAAAGTGACATAAACTATAATCATGAACATTGGACTTTGTTATTTTAAAATTAAACATGTTCATGAATCAGTTACAAAAAAAATTATCACATTTTCTTTTTCAAAAAATAAATAAATTCAGATTTGTATTTTTTTTTTTCTTGGTGAAAATTAATGAATTTTATACCCTTTTTGACTAGCCACCTTTAGACGTTAGTTTCTCCCTCATGATATATCAAATTTTACCTATGATGTAATTGGAAAGAACTTGAAAATATCTTTCCAATGATATATGGCTTGCTCAATAATATAGCCAATGGTTGGAGAAAAGTTCGTCAAAAGTTCAGGCTCTTGTGCAGAAATTTTCAGATTTCTTTCTTTTAAGAGCAGTCAATTTTTAACACTCATACCTCCTTTATCCGATATCGAATTTTTACAAATAATATATCGTTAGAAAAGTTATTAAAAAGATCTTTCCCGGAATACAAGTCCCAAATATTTAAATAGCCTATACAAGGCTATAATACAGTCTAAAATATGATTGTCAATCATGTTTTTATTTTTCAGAAAACTTTTGTCATGTAACTCTTTCAAATGAAAATACCGTTGTACACCAAATTTTAATCATACAATGGTGAAAGATAAACACACCTCTACCTTGCTCTGATACCAATGAAGGAATTGCACTCGGAGATTTATGCGGAATAATACATACCTTCTTCTCTAGGATAGATGTGTGTTACTACCACCAATTGCCAAACAGTTTCTTACAAGATCACTTGAGGAGTCTAGTAAATTATCCACAACAATAACACTTTAATCTAAGAATGGTTTTATTTTCTATTTTTTCTCTTTCTCTCTAGTTTCTTTGTGTCACTGTACTGTACTATATCATATAACGGTCCTTTCGTCCCGCCACGTTCCGCCACCTGTCGATCGTGTAACGTCGGCGACCGATGTAACGCCCGGCCACTTTTCCGGCCACTACAACACCAGGTAACGCCGGTCACTTTTCCGGCCAGATCTATTTTTTTCTCTCTTCTCTCTTCTTCTCTACTTCTCCTTTTTTTCCCCTTTTTATCTGCTATTGGCGCTCCCACTGGCTGCCACAACACCGCTGCTCCGACGCCGGTGAGTTTTTCTGGCGTCATTTTCAAGCCAGTCCGCTGTGCTCTGAGTCTCCTCCTACTGTCCTTACCCTGGTCTTGGCTCCCTCATACATGTCCTTGATCACCCTAATGTACGCCACAGGTACACCTTTAGCCTCCAAGCATCTCCACAGATCTCCGCGGGACTTTGTCGTAAGCCTTTTCTAGGTCGATGAATACCATGTGTAAGTCCCTCTTCTCTCCCTATCTTGCTCCACCGGTCTCCTTACAAGATGGATGGCTTCGTAGTTGAGCGTCCCGCATGAATCCAAATTGGTTCTGCGAAATAGATATGCCCCTCCTCACCCTCATCTCCACTACCCTTTCCACACACTTTCATAGTATGGCTTAGCGACTTGATGCCTACATAGTTGTTGCAACTCCGGATATCGCCCTTGTTCTTGTATAGTAGGGGATCATTACACTCGACCTCCATTCTTCGGGCATCATTGCCGTCTTAAAGATGACATTAAACAACCTAGTCAGCCACTCCAAACCTGCCGAGCCCGCAATCTTCCAAAACTCTCCAGGAATCTCGTCAGGTCCGGTCGCTCTTCCCTTACGCATCCTACGAACAGCACCCTTAACCTCCTCAACCTTAATACTCCTGCAATACCCAAAATTGCGGCGCCTCCTTGTATGTTCTAAATCTCCCAACACAATGTCCCTGTCCCCTTCTTCATTCAAGAGTTTGTGGAAATATGACTGCCATCTCCGTCTAATGTGAGCCTCTTCCACCAATACCTTGCCATGCTCATCCTTGATGCACTTCACTTGATCCACATCACGTGCCCTCCTCTCCCTCGCCTTGGCTAGCCTGAACAATTTCTTATCCCCGCCTTTTTTCCTCTAGTTCGAAGATAAAGGCGTTCAAAAGTCGCCTTTTTGCCATCAAAACCGCCAACTTCGCCTCCTTCCTCGCCATCTTATAAAGTTCCCTATTCATCCACTTCTCTACCTCATCCTCGCTTTCTATCAACTTCGCATACGCCACCTTCTTAGCTTCCACCTTCCTTTGCACTTCTCCATTCCACCACCAATCCCCTCGATGCTCACCACGACTACCTGTCGAGACCCTCAAAGACTTCTCAGATACTACCCCAATGCAACTAGCCGTTCTATCCCACATACCGGTCGCATCCCCGGCTACTATCCCGTGCCCCTACGGCTCGCAATTTCTCTCCCATCTCCAAGGCACTAGTCATGGCCAAACTCCCCCCGTCCGATCCTAGGCCGATCGCCCACGACCCTCTTCTTTCTCGTCATCTTGATCCCTAAATCCATCACCAAGAGTTTATGTCGGGTTGTAAGGTTGTCGCTTGGGATCACCTTACAGTCTTTGCACAGACCTTTATCCTCCTTCCTAAGGAGTAAAAAGTCTATCTGAGTCTTAGCCACTGAACTACGGAAGGTTACCAAGTGCTCCTCCTTCTTTGGGAAACTCGAATTGGCTATCACCAACCCAAAAGCTATTGCGAAATCCAAAAGTGCGACTCCTCCTCCATTCCTGTCCCCGAAGCCAAAACCTCCATGCACATCATCATAACCCCCTGAAATAGGCCTGATGTGCCCATTGAAATCACCTCCCACGAATAGCTTCTCAGAAGACGGTATGCCTCCCACTAACTCGTCCAAATCCTCCCAAAAGCGCCTCTTCTCCTCCTCGCCTAAGCTCGCTTGCGGCGCATACACACTAATGATGTTCAAAGTGATCCCTTCGACAACCAACTTAATCGACATCATCCTATCAGTGACCCTCCTAACCTCTACCACCTGATCCCTCAATTCACTATCTACTAAAATGCCTACCTCATTCCTATAGTTCGACCTACCAGAGAACCAAAGCTTATACCCGTCTACCTCCTTAGCTTTAGGACCTACCCATTTGGTCTCTTGGACACATGTATATTAATCTTCCTCTTCTTAAGAATCTTAACTAGCTCTATGGACTTCCCTCTGTTAATGTCCCAATGTTCCAAGAACCTACTCTCAGCCTAGACGCTCCTCTAACCCACTTATCACTCCTAACCCTCGGCCCCCTTCCCGGACGAGAACATGACCCTAGTCTACCATTAATAACCAAAGCCACGAAAGCTAGTACGAACTAATAAATTATTGAAAGGACTACAGTTAGCAACATATAACTACAGTTGTATGGGCAAAGAATGGATACAAGCAACCGGAGGTACCAACTCCAGTTGAACCGAACCTGTTTGCCATCGAAAAACACTGTTCAAGACCGAAGTTACTGTTCACTGTCGTGGTACTGTTCATCGGTGGGTACTGTTCACCGCCGGAGTAATTTTCACAAAGACCTAAAAGGGAGGAGAGAAGAGAAGAGAAGAGGGGATCAGCTCTTAGTCCATTTTTATTTGCCTTGGTGATGGATGAACTGACGCGACAGATTCAAGGTGAGGTGCCATGGTGTATGCTTTTCGCGGATGACATAGTCCTGATCGACGAGACTCGTAGCGGAGTTAACGCTAAGCTGGAGGATTGGAGACAGACTCTGGAGTCCAAAGGGTTGGTAGCCGAGTAGGACCAAGACAGTACTTAGAGTGCAAGTTCGGTGAAGCACCTCGAAGGCCGGCATGGAAGTGAGGCTTGGTACCCGTGTCATCCAGAGAAAAATAATTTCAAGTACCTTGGGTCTATTATGCAAGGCGGTGAGATTGACGATGATGTCACACATCGTATTGGGCGGGGGTGGATGAAATGGAGGCTCGGCCTCGGAGTGCTATGTGATAAGAAGGTGCCACCACAACTTAAGGGCAAGTTCTACAAAGTGGTGGTTAGACCGACTATGTTGTATGGGCGGAGTGTTGGCCAGTTAAGATCTCTCACGTTCAAAAGATGAAAGTTGCCGAGATGAGAAAGTTGAGATGGATGTGTGGGCACACCGGAGGACGAGATTAGGAATGAGGCTATCGGGACAAGGTGGGAGTGGCCTCGGTGGAAGACAAGTTGCGGGGAAGCGAGGCGAGATGGTTTGGAAGAGAGAGACACGGATGCCCCCGGTGCGGAGGTGTGAGAGGTTGGCCATGGATGGTTTCAAAAGAGGTAGGGGTAGGCACAAGAAGTATTGGGGAGAGGTGATTAGACAGACATAGCGCGATTCTGACTTGAGGGACGTGACCTTAGATGGGAGGGTATGAAGGACTCGGATTAGGGTAGAAGGCTAGTAGATAGTATCGTTTATCCTTTCATATTAGTAGTCACATTATCGCGATATAAGTTCTTAAGCTTTGATTTACTACTATACATTATTATTCGTACTTTAATTATCTTATTTTATACGTGATAGCCATCGCCCCTTTGCAAACCGCTTCATCATGGCTTAGTCGCTTTCGTTATTTTCATTTCCATATCGCTTTGAATTTTCTTGGCCTTATCGACCTCTTTTATGCTTTCTATTAAGCGAGAGGTCTTTCGGAAAACAGCCGTCCTACCTTGGTAGGAGTCGAATCCGGCGTACACTTTCTACTCCTCACGGACGCGGTGTGGATTTCACTGGGTTGTTGTTGTTGTTGTAGTGTGTTGGATGACCTCACAGTCATCCCTTTTTATAGTAGAGGAAACTACCTTTAACTCCCACTTTCTTTAAGAGCTTGAAAACTCTTCTTCCATTAACTAGGGAGTTACTATTGAGTTACAATTTGCTCCACTCATGAACCAAATTCATGTGAAGAGTAACTTATGTATTCACCCATTAAAGGTGAAGTTACATTAGTTCTAATAGTCTACCATTACATGGTACTTTGCTTTAGTACTTTATAAATAGAGGGGAATAAATAATCTTCAAATGCTGATCTTCTATTTATATACATGTATAAAATAAATAATGTTGATAAATCAAGAATGGGTAACAAGAAAATCCATAAGAATTGGGTGCATGGAGTAGTAGCTAGGACATACATATCTTTAAATGAGAAGGGTAAAAAATACCCCGGTACTTTACAAAATCGGTCAATTTTATCCTCTGTTATGTTTTTTGTTCAAAAATGTCCTCGTCCTTACGTTTTCTGTTTAAAAATGTCCTTCAACTATCCAAAGTGGTTAGAAACGCTCTTCTTACCAACAGTTCCTCCAAAATAAGGGAAAAGGGGCCACTTTTCGGCTTGAAAATTCAAATATGAGAATAATTTTTTGTTTCTTGTCTTTAAATCTCATTCAAACCAGATAAAGTAAAGAAACTACTAATTTTTCTAATTCTCCATTTTCTCGCATATTATTTTCAACCTTATATCATATATAAGACCAACAAATGTACTTGCAAACCCACATAACATTAAATAGACAATTAATGATGTGAATCAGTGAGGTAACCTAACGTGTGCGTTTCTTTAGCCTTCATAAAGGACTGATACTTAAATATACAGATGGTTGTAACTAAACAAATGTCCCAACTTAATATACCAGAAAATTAGAGGAGAGGTGCAACATGAAATTTAAAGCAGTTAGGATAATTGTACTTTTCGGCCTTCAGTTATTAATTTTTGTAAGACAACCTGGTTAGATAAGGTTAAGGGCTCCTAAACCTCTAACCTACAGTAGTATGTAGTAGTTAATAACTTAGCCGACTAGAGAAAGTCTTGTCTATACAAACTATGTATCCTAACAGAGATAGTTCACATCTAGTACTTTGTAGTCCTCTAGGGCTCTTCGTTGTGTTATATAAATACAAATAGCATGTACCGTGTAATTTATTCAAGAAGAGCTTTAAGCTACTGTATTATTATTTTCTTCATGGTATCAAGAGCATAGGCTCAATTAAAAACGATCCTGAAGTTTATCTTCCTCTCAAAACAGCCATGTCATCTTCCTCAAACACCGCCTAGCCCTTTCACCCGCTTCACTTCACCAACTTATTTCAATTTGTCCAATTAAGCTAAAACCATCAAACTACCTTGTTTGGATCGAGGACACAAATCCTTCAGCTTATGCAGACTCTGAAAATTGACAAAATCATTAATGACGATCCTCCGTTGGATACTATAGAGAATGAGAAAGAACAAAAGAGTCCAAACCCAAAATTCACTGAATGGCAAGAACATGACGTTCTTATTCGAAGTTGGCTTTACGGAACAATGACGAAGAGAGTCAATGTTCCTTATTATAGGATGCTCAGTTGCAAAATAAATATGGGGCTTGTCTTGAGGATACTTACCTACAAGCAAGCAAAGATAAAGAGTTTCAGTGGAAGCAACAACTTCAAACTGTGAAACTAGGATCCAAGTTCATTGATGAATATATCAAGGAGTTTAAAGGAATTTGTGATAGTCTCATGGCTATCCACAAACCATTGGATGAAGATAGCAAAGTCATTAATTTTGCTAGAGGACTTGGGAGCAAATACAAGACCCTCCGCACTGTAATGTTGGGTAAACCACCATACCCTACTTTTAGCCAGTTTGTGACTGCCCTCAGAGGGTTTGACATGAGGGAAGATGGAGAGGAACAAACACCATCACCTAATTTTGATTTCAACTGCGGCTTTCATGGCATAGAAAACTCAAGGAAGAGGTCGTGGAAATTCCTTTAGAGGAAGAGAAAATCAAAGAGGCAGAGGCAATAGAGGAGGATTTAATCAAAGGCAATACATGTCACGACCCGCCTAGAGGGCCCCGACGGGTACCCGGAGCTAGATACCGAGCACCATACATCATACCATTGTCGTCTTAACCTGTGTTCATATAAGCTTCATAAACGTGCACACATACCCACATATACAAGCATTCGTGACAGCGAAAGAATAATGTACAGAATATTCATCGAGGGCACATGACAACTGCTACCCACACACAAGTACCTACGAGCCTCTAACTAAAACTCTGAGGTCATGACAATGGGGCGGGACCCCGTCATATCCAAATATGTACACAAA